>NC_081564.1:82137136-82342250 GCF_022355385.1 Mustela nigripes | reverse complement strand
AAAAAAAAAAAAAAATACTTGGGGGAAGATTTACCTTTAATTTACCATAACATCATTCAGGAAGAGTTGATCAGTGGTATATTTTAAATGAAACAAACTAAGGCTAAATTCTCATGTCCATATTAAGTATATTCTAGGGCTATGGCGGGCTGATCACTTAGGTTGTTAATACCTAGAATCTAAGATATTAAATGTTTGCACTAAGGGGCAATGGTGACAGGTAGCAATCTTGCTTGATTTTCTCCCAGTGATTTTGAGAACATTTCACCAAAACTTTCCCTTCACGTTCTGGCATTCCATTTACTTGGAACATTTGTTTGTGAGTAGAGGCTCTCAAACTTGAACATGCATTAGAAATACCTGGAGAAAAGAAAAAAGAACCACCTGGAGGAGTTGTTAAAAACATATTGTTGGAACCGCCCACCCAGTACCCATTTTAGTAGTTGTAGAACAGAGCCCAAGAATTTGCATTTTTATCAATTTCCAGGTCTTTTTTTTTTTTTTTTAAAGATCTTATTTAATTATTTGACATAGAGAGACACAGCGAGAGGGAACCCAAGCAGAGAGAGTAGGAGAGGGAGAAACAGGCTTCCCACTAAGCAGGGGGCCTGATATGGGGCTCGATCCCAGGACCCTGGGATCATGACCTGAGCTGAAGGCAGATGCTTAATGACTAAGCCAACCAGGTGCTCCCAATTCCTAGGTCTTCTTGATGTTGCTGATCTAGGGACCACACTTTGTAAAGCACTGTTTTGGAGAAGAAAAGGAACTCCATTGACTAAAAGCATAGCTGCAATATAACAGATGCTTGCTATTTTTTTTTTTTAAGTTTTTATTTATTTAAGTAATCTCTACCCCCAACAAGGTGCACAAACTCATGCTCCGAAATCAAGAGTTGCATGACCTTCTGACTGAGTCAGCCAGGCACCCCACTTGTTACTTATTTTTATTAAGTAACTAATGTATCTGTTAGACTTTGCTTCTTCTAACAACTTGTGTGTGGCGTTTACGCTTTGGGCTCCCTATATGATTGCTTTTGGTAATATGTTTTAGCATAACTGTTTTTCCTAATGTTTCCCTAGAAAAAGAATTGTGAGCCCCCTCCTATTAGATACACTAATATTATAGCAGTATAAACACGTTATACAAGTATTACACACAGTGTAGGAAATAAAGGAAAAGGAAAGAGAAAGAAACTGAGAAAAGAAAAAAAAAGACTCTTATGATCTAACAAGGAAACACAAAGATAGTAATCATGATTGATTTTTGACTTTTTTATATCTCCCTTCAGAACTCTTGAAAGGAAATATTTCGTGATGTCGCGGTAGCTCAGATCCAAGAGTTGGTGGTGTCCACGTCACGGAGACTGGCGAATGCTCCTTCTGCTCGGAGTCTCATTTTACCAGCCTGCCAAGATTGTTACCGTGGCCTTTGTTGCTTTGCTGTGTATAAATTTGGTTTTATTACAGCACGTCCCTTCCCTTGGAAAACATGAGAAAGACAGAAAATTGGAGTTACTGACCCTTTACTGGACCTAAAAAATTTCCCTTCCCCTAACAGTTGTGATGTTATTATTGACTCAAATTTATGTTCAAATTTACTGAGTCTTACATGCAGTTTGTCACAGCCGATATCTCACCAGTCTGACAGCAACTTCTGAAATTCAAAAGTCAACTCTAAATAATGATCCCGAGCTGAATACCAAAGGCTTTAATACCCCCTTAGCTAATGAAAACAATAAACCCAACTTTATGTAAATGACAGGTGCACAGCTAGAACCAGGCTGCCCTCTGATCTCTGAGGCTCTCCAGTCTTTTTCATAAAATGATAGATTATCTTATTCCAATGGTTTTATTCAAGGTCTTTACTTGCCCCATTTGGTTGTTCTGCAAGCAAGCCTTAGCATCACAGAAACGTTTCCATAGGTGAAGTCATTCACACTCAAAACAGATCCCAAGGTGGTGAAGTTTCTACAAAATCAGTTTTCGCAGTACGACTTTGAGACTCAGGAATCATGTTGTACTACGGCAGACTACAGTTTGAAGTGATTAAAAGAAAAAAAAAAGCTATGTCTTACATGTGGCTTCTATTCTTTTATACCCATTATAAAAACAAAACTGAAAAACCTTGACGTGGCAATTAGATGTACAAACAGTTGTTCTGCCGTAGCAAATAGCAAGAAGAGTCAGTCAGGGAGTCGTTTTTCCTTATGCTAAAGCTCCAGTTTCACAAGAACCAAGAACTGACTCATGAAGGTTTTTCCAGCTGTGGAGAGAAGTACTTTTGCAGAAATTCTCTGAAGGTCAGAAAGCCAACACTCCAAACTCCATCCAGCAGACCTTTTGTCCTACCAGGTAAAGAGATATTTTCAGGATGATTTATCCACAAATGAGTCAGGAAACATTCGCTGCTGAGGTCCACGTACTCATGGAAGCAAAATCAGGTCCCTAAGGGTTGTCGCGGACCACGTTTCCCTCTGAACTTTGAGTTTAAAAATACCATATCAAGGTGCCTGGGTGGTCAGTTAAGCATCTGCCTTCAGCTCAAGTCAGCATCTCAGGGCCCTGGACCAAGTGCAGCGTTGGGTTCCCTGCTTCTCCCTGCCCTTCTCGTTTTCTCTCTCTCTTTCTCTCTCCATCACAAATAAATAAATAAATCTTTTTTTAAAAAATCTTTAAAAAATGAATCTTAAAAAAAAAGTCTTCCATGTTATGTGATATGTTGGGATGCTAGGAACATTAGAAATCTTGGTTGCTATAAAACCAATACCTGAAGAATATACAAACCTTATTTTTTTAGACAGTCCCACTTCCGAATTTACATGTAATTGCCTCATATAAGATTATCTCTTTCATTAATTACAGAGAATTATAGGCTCTAAAGTTTCCGGCCCAAGAGTTTTACCTTGAAGGGGCTGCTAATAATTTCTTCTTGAGAAAAACGTAAGGATGTTAAAAAAAAAAAGGCAGCTAAAAATCAATATTTATTTTATAGATATTTTGAATTAAATGCTTTTACATGATTAGGTCTATAAGAAGTTACAGACTTAGCCCTTATTAATGTATTCTTTCTTTTCCTCCTCCTACTTAAATAAATGACTCTTCTGAGTTTTAAACTCTCTACCTTGAAATTTTATTGAGCATTCAGTCATAAAGTTCTACAGCTATGTTAGGTATATTTTCTATATTTGGTTTGTTGATTAAATAGTTTAATATTCTTATATACCTTTTGATAAAAGTAATTCTTTTTTTTTTAAGATTTTATTTATTTATTTGACAGACAGAGATCACAAGTAGGCAGAGAGACAGGCAGAGGGAGAGGAGGAGGCAGGCTCCCTGCTGAGCAGAGAGCCCGATGCGGGACTCGATCCCATGATCCTGAGATCATGACCTGAGCCGAAGGCAGCGGCTTAACCCACTGAGCCACCCAGGTGCCCGATAAAAGTAATTCTTAAACTACATTTGGAATTAGTAAAAGGGGGAACATTGCTTTTATGAAATTATATAATTATTTTCTATTCTGTCTTTATTGTCACGTATTCAGTGATAAATTCAGTGGTTACTAATAGTATTTATGCTAGCCAAATTTATTAAATTATTTAACTATTTACTTTTCCTTTGCTCTCTCTCCACACACACACACAAACACATACAAACATGTTCTATGTTCCTGAGATTACCTTTGGATATATAAATATCAGCTCTTTGTGCCTATATGTATGATTTTAAGTTTTATTTACATTGTTATCATAAGAGTTTTTTAGTGTATTTATCTCATTATACATTGCCTTAAGTTGCTTTGGGAGTGGTACTAATATGTTAATTGTGAATATAAACATCTTGAACTTGTGATTTTTTATCACATACATTGGAAACCATAACGGTATAATGTATGTGCTTACATGCATAACTTGGAAGAAACACTCTTTAACTTGTTAGTTCTTTCCACCAAGAACTGTGTCCTTTACGTATAGGACAAGTTGTGTAACTTGCATTCCAAGGAAGGTTGTAATCATCACAAAAGCTTGGTTAAGTTAGGTGGGCTACTAGATGGTGGATAAGTCTTCTGAACTTTAATTTTATTTGAGAAATTCTAAAGAGACATTACTAAGAGAGAAAAGAGCTCTAAAAGGTGAGAGCTGACCTGTATCTCACTTTAAGTGTTGGCTTTGCTGGCAGTTGGCTTGGCACTTATGGTTATGCTGTTAGGTCTTCATATCTTCCTAATGAACATGGACAGTTTCACTGAACACTGGGGTTGGACAAGACCCTTCTGTGGCAAAGATGAGCAACATAAACAAGACACGCCCTTATCGTGACCTACATGAGTGGCCATTGCTTCTTTAGCACGTAGAGTTTTAACTTCACTTCACTTCACCCCCATTCTAGATAAAGTTATTAAGATAAGAATTGCCTTAGTTGCTGAAAACATCCAATCCCGGCAAAGTCCAAAAGCATCTGTTACCCAATCCATATCCAAAATATATCTTTTCTAACAGGCTTTGAAGAGCTTCTCTTGTGTTTTGTGAGAAAGGGGTATAAAACAGTGGATGCTGTGGTGACAAAATCAAGTTTCTATGGAAGCAAGACATCCCCCCCATAGAGGGGGGTCCTCAGCTTATTATCAGGGTGACCTCTGCCATTTCCTATCTCCATCAGTTGATTGAGCGCTTTGACCTCATCTGGGAGATGAGCTCATGCTAGATTGAGTTTGATTCTTTACACGAACTCTTAATTTTTCGGCTTGTTTTGTTTGGCTTGATTTCCTAGGAACAGGATTCCTTGGATTGGTTGTTGTAATTATCCAAAAAGATTTACATTATTCCTGGTGAAATTGTTTTGTCACATTCTGGCACCTGATCCTGCAGTTCGCTTACATATTTAGAGTCATGAGGATTGGTTGGGAAGAGGATGAAGAGTCCACACATAATGAAAGGATGGGCATAGACCAATTAAGTCTTCACTCGAGACCGGTCACGGGCGGAGGACTTCAGAAGTTCTATCTGTACTTTAAAAACTTTGCCTCATATCATCATTTTAAAACTACATGAGGACTTTTGTTAATATGAATAAATTTCTCTCTCTCCCCCATGCTTTATAAGCTAAAAGAAACATGACAACACTTAAGAAAAAAAAAAAAAAAAAACCAACAACCTGAATCTGCCTGTGCCATTCTATTTGTGTCCAACATTCTGGATTCCAATTTTTTTTTTCTTGTTTTATTGCACCTAGTATCCACATTTCCTCCTTGTTTAAGGTATAGGGCAGTGGTAGCAAAAACTTCGGGAAGCTTCAGGTAATTTAGTTCCATGGTGTTCACCACGCTTAACGATTCCCCATGCTGTACAGACGCTTCTATTGACAACAAACACTTGACACTTCTCAGATAATTGCTTTACTGCTGCTGAAATATCTGTTGCTTTCCTTTCATGAATCATTACCTATCACTTCACACTGAACTCAGAACCTCATTCTCTCCCCTGAGGAAGCCCATGATCACCTGAGGAAAGCTTAATATCCCCATGCTCCTTAGAAAATTGACTGGAGATGTTCAGTGGGACAAGCATTATGTAAATATGCAAATATTTGAATTTGACCAGCTTTGGGGCATAGCTCAACATTACAGAGGAGTAGGTGCAAAGGGTTAGGAACATTTCCAGTGAATGATTTTCATGATACAGCACAAAACTTAGGTCAGGTAGAAAAGGAAGTGAGAACCCAAAGTGAGTGAAAATTAGAGAAATCAAGTTTGTGTCAGTGAATTGGGAGTCTTAAAGTTGACTAATTACTATGTAAGCAGACCAAACGAAATTAACTGGGAGGACATCAGGTAGAATTTAGAGAAAAGAATCCTTGAAGGAGATTTTTTAAAAAATTATAGTTATGGGATGCCTGGGTGGCTCAGTCAGTGAAGTGTCTCCCTTCAGCTTGGGTCATGATCTCAGTGCCCTGGGATTGAGCCCCTGCATCAGGCTCTCTGCCCAGCAGAGAGTCTATTTCTCCCTCTCCCTCTGCTCCTCTGTCTCTCATGCTCTCTTTCTCTCTTGTGTTCTCTCAAATAAGTAAATAAAATCTTTAAAAAAGTTCTAATTATTAGAAATAGCAAGCCCAAGTATAACCTTTGGGAAAATGTAAGATGTAGGCAATAAGCAAATGGTGGTGAGGACTTCAAGGGTTAAGAGAGCTGATTCATCTTCTACAGAGATGTGGAAATTGAAGTTCTAGGGGAGCAGTGTTCTCCTGAGTCCAGTCAGCCTTCCATCTGAAAACAAAGGTCAACTCTTGAGACTGAGAATTTAGAGCAATTTCTTGGTAACTTGAGGAAGGCACAGGGCATGAGCTTGAGAGATAAAGGGATAGAGAATTGTGGCAAGGATAGGGACAGAGAATATTAGGACTAATGGTTCCAATGTCAATGCACACTGCAGATGATAATCAGCAATCTGAAGAAAGGACCCGGTGGTATCTGAGGTAAAAAGAGAGAATGAAATTAGTCCTAAAGTTTTCTGTACATTCATATATAATCAGTATGACAAAGAGTACAATATATTTAATTAGAATTATGAGTCCACTAGATGAATGTATCTTTTTGGCAAAGACCAGTTTCATGGTAATTTGAGATTCTGTCAAAGCTTACAGAGATAATGGCTCTTCAGCATAGTCAAAAGCTTATGGTGGACCATCAGCTTGGTCTCCAGGTAAAGTGTTGGCTTCCCAGGACCCCTAGCCACTCAGGAAACTGCACACTACTTCCATAAAGATTTGACTCCTCTCTAAACCACGTCATTACATACCTTTGAGTTAGTCATGGAAATTTCTTGATCTCTGTGACTTGTCTATGTAAAGATACCATGATATAGCAATATAATTCATGATGTATTCTCAGCTCTTCAGAACATAGCAAAGAAAGAAGAAATTTTTTAAAAAGTGGGGAGACAAAATAAATTACAGAGTAACTTTACTTCAGGTACATTATCTTATACATTGATATACACATTAAAAGCCTATGTAATTTAAAATGGTGGTAACCAGGGTCTGAGAGCAGGGAAAATGAGGAGATGATGGTCAAACAAAGAGAACAGACCTTCCGTTATACGGGCTATGTAACTTCAGGAGATCCAATGTACCATGTGGCAACTGTAGTTAGCAACACCATGTTTATAGTTGAAATTTACTAAGAGCCGATCTTAATGTTCTCACTTTAAACACACACACACACACAAGTTGTAACTTCGTGAGTAATGGTATGTTAATTAGATTACAGTAATCACTTCACAACATAATAGGTATATCAAGTCCATCACATTGTACTCCTTAAATCTATACGATTTTTTATTTGTGAAGTATATTTCAATAAAGCTGCAAAAAAGAAAGAAAGAAAAAGAAAATCTAACTTTACATGTAGGTCTATCAAGCGTGGCATAATGTTTCCTACACATGGTATAAAGGAAACAGAACACTTGAAGAGAGAGCTGTTGGAGATGTAAATGCTAAAGGCAACACAAACTGAAAACCTAAATACTTGGCAGGAAAAGGGAAGAAAAGCTTATAACATTAATTATTGTGTGTTAAATTACAATTGGAAGACATCTGGAACTAGGGCAATTCTTTGTATAAAACCAACATTTCCTAAATAAGGTTCCTGTCACCATGTTAACACGAAGAGCTCAAATGCGACTTAAGTTGATTTGAAAAATACAGTTTCATTAAAATTATTTACTCCTATAGATTTTAGAAAACATTATACTAAAATGCTAATTTTAAAGCTTATTTTTTAAGAATATAAAAGTTGATATTTGAAAAAATCACATGGAACTCATTATCTGAACCTGCCAATAACATTATTTATTGATACTTTATGTTACCTTATATATTTAAGTATAAATCTAGTTTTCATTCTTTTATGATATATCATTTATAAATACTGAGCAAGAGAAATATGCATTAAGATAGATCAACTAGATTTTCCAAAATCTCATGGGGTACTACTATATGTAGATTTTTCTAAATTATTTTCTCTTACTCTCAATAATGCAGACAATTTTTACAGGCTCTAGAACTGAGTATAGAAAGTATTACCCAATGTAATCCCAAATTTTTGCTTCATAATTAATAAAATGGGAAAGGCAGTATAACAAGATTAACATGAAGAATAAATAAGATGATTTATGCAAAGTACTCAATACTCACTACATGCCAACCACTGTAATTGTTTTATATATATATATATATATAATCCGCTATTATTTTTTATACATATTATAATTATATATATATATATATCAGCTATTATTGCATAGAATCTAAAGGAAGAGAAATTAATGTACTAGTCAAGAAAGTGAGGTTTTATAAGACTGACACTTAGCATTAGTAGCTGAAGTAGCTTAGATAATTTGTAGGATCTCTTTAGATAAATTGTAGAGTGAAAAAATCATCTCTTGATTGACCACCATTTGAAATATCAATGTTGACTTAGTTAAGCTAGATAACAGAGTCACTTTCCAAACTTCTTTTAAAATTCTTATGATTCCTAGGGAGAGGAAAAAAAATCAGAAAGCCAAGTTGTCTTTAAATAAACTGAAATAGATTTCTGAGGGTCTGGGAAAAAAAAAATCACAAATGTCCTCTTTCCAATCTCAATCCTTCCATTCTGCTTTGCAGACAGAGGTAGGTAATTGAGGTAAAGACTTCGCACTTTAGATTGTTCCTACTTTGAATTTCATTCAGATGTGAAATTGGACAAATCTTTTTGATATTCAGTTTCCCTTTTGTAAAATTAAAGCGATAATTTAGGACTACCTTGCAGAGTCAGTGTCCAGATTAAATAAGATATGTAGGAAGATGCTGTATGACTCTCCCATACATGCATCCCTTCTTTCTGTAGAAAACCCCCAAAGCAGTTTTTACAACATTAAGTATGCCATAGAACCTAAGTTTTTTTCTTTTATTCTGATTGTTAGAAAATTTAGAAATGAACTTGTATGCTGTTACATCATGATGTCTTCCATTTTTAATGGGTCTCATTTGTAAATGGCAACAATGTCTTGTCTAAGTGTAAATGTTTTATCCAAATGTAATTCCATCACTGTACATAGTTGGCACAAATTATTCATTGTTTTGGTACACAGTTCTACATTGCCATAGGGTCTTCAAGATATGGGGTATTGATGTTATCGGATCCAGCTGTTTTTAATAATGGAATGTGATTATATTCTTACTATTCAAAATAATACTGGCTTACTTCATTACTAGGAAAATACAATCCTGTCCTCCTATTTCATTTTCCATTTATATAATTTATTATTCTTTGCATATAAAACTTTTGCTTTATTTATCTGAACCTTTAAAATTACTTGGAAATATGTTAAATTAGCAGAATATAAATTTGAATAACTTGTACTAGGAAATTAGATATGTAGAAGAAAATATTTCTCCAAATATTTAAATTTTCCAATGAATTTCAGGAATTCTGAGTTAGATTTGTAAATAGACAAACCCTCTATTGCGGACTGAAATTCTGCTCTATAATGAGGGTCAACTATGAGTTAAAATTCTTCCTATTTGTAATAAACGTACTTTGTTCCAATATGTTCTTTTATTTTTTTATCACTATTTTAGTCTAAACATGTGTCTAAAGCCCTGTTTGCATCCTTCTAAATTACTAAAACTAACACCTTTTGATTGCATGTGCAGTGCTGTGCTCTTTTGATTTGTATGTCTGGCACTAGATATGTCAATGCACAGAGAATAATTGAACACATTTCTACTTAAAGAATTAAACACAGGAATCACTTAACAATGCAATCTGATTTACTATGAATAGTACAAATCAATCAGTAACTCCTGACACTGGCCCGAAAATACTTTATGTTAATGGTCATATTGTGGACTATTTCCCTGGGGTTGGAGATAGGCAGGTTTGACTGAAGTCACAAACTTACACCAAATAAGCTCATATATTAATAATTTAGAGAATAGAACATTGTAAAATCGTGTCCCTTAATATATTCTCTCTTGTCTTTTGCTTTTACGGAAAGGTTTATTTACATAAGCACTTGATAAAAATATTTGACATATATTGGAAATAAATAAATAATTGTGGACATCAGCAAATATCTATTCGAATTTAGTGTACTTTAAACTTTGTATTTAAAGCATGTAAAGTCTATTTTTCCCTTGAATCCAGATGTCCCTTTATATTTCGGTTGTGTTTCCGAGTTTCAGCTCTCTCCATTGTTTCCTGAAGCAATTTTTGCTACAGAACTTAAATCCTAGTATCGGTAAATCTATTGGACATTCAGTCTTCGAATTGCAGTCCGCTTTTGGAGTATCATAGAGAGTGCCACATATCATAATTCCAGAAACACAAAACAAATGTTTTAAAGAACATGCAAATGATTTTTTTCATTCAAAAGCAAATACATCGACATGAGAAAAGCTATTATTCCAAATATCCACTCTCATCACCACATTTGTAAGCCTTATCTTCTCTAAATGAAAGACAACTGCTTCAGAATGTGGCAAAGATTTATGTTTCCCATTGTTCTAAAGTCATAAATATTCTTTGCTTTGTTATATAGTGTCTATGAGCAGTAGAAGCGTTTAAGTGAGAAAAACGACAAATTATTTGATTTGTCAAGTCTTCACTTTCAGCATAAACATCCAACCATATCCTATAAAAAATATTGTTTCTTGTGTAGCTGAGCAACTTTTGCTTTTCTTCAATTTGTAATACATGGTTCTTGAAGTTTCCACAAATTAAGATGTTTTTGCACACAATATTTTGCCAAATGGTAGCTGAACTATATTTTGTTATATTGAATAATTCATATTTTGAAATATATATGCATTTAACTTAATGCTTAAAGAGACAGAAAATCAAAATTTATATCATTTGTTTGTATGATGACATGAAATTATTTTATAATATTTTCTCAATGAAAGTTTTTTAAAAGAAAGTGGTTCATATTCAATCAATTACAAGACTTGAATATAGGGGCACCTGAGTGGCTCAGCAGGTTAAGCCTCTGCCTGTGGCTCAGGTCATGATCTCAGGGTACTGGGATCAAGCCCCGCATTGGGCTCTTTGCTCAGTGGGGAGCCTGCTTCCCCCTCTCTCTCTGCCTCCCTCTCTGCCTACATGTGATCTCTCGCTCTCTCTCTGTCAAATAAATAAATAAAATCTCTTTTAAAAAAGAGTTGAATTACAATATATAAATCATTTACTTCTACATCAAAATTTTTACCCCAAAACTAAGATTGACAGTGACTCAGAAAACATGAACTAATATGGCATTACTCTCAATGGAATATGAATTATGGAAAAACTTTGATGACAATATAATTATTGCATTTGCTAAAACTAAAAGCAGTAAAATACTTTTAAAATTTTATGTATTTATTTGAGGGAGAGCATGAGTAGAGGCAGAGGCAGAGGAACAGACTCCCCACAGAGCAGGCATCCCGGGACCCAGGGAATATGACCTGAGTCTAAGGCGGACGCTTAACTGACTGAGCCACCTAGATGCCCTGAAAGCAGTAAAATATTTTTGCATAAAAATATAGAATTTGTCACAACTGATGAACATACATTGATACAGTATTACCACCCAAAGTCTATAGTTGACATTATGGTTTGCTCTTAGTAATTTAAGTTCTACAGATTTGGAAAAATGAATAAATACATATATCTATCATTATAGGATCATACAGAGTATCACCTTTGACTTAGTCCTGAGAACATCTTATTTCCTTAAATAATCTCATTCATAGCCACAACCTCAAAAGAATGTAGATAGCCTGAATTCCAAACATTTCTCCAGCTCCAAACTCTTCATTAAATCCAGACTTTATATATTAAATTATGTTCTTAACATATCCAGTTACCTTCTTAAAATATCTCTTCAAACTCATATATATATCAAACATTAAATTCATGATGTCCTCCCACAATCTTCTTTCCCACTGCTTCCCATCTCCAAATGTAAGCAGAGTCTGTCTATAAAAGACACAAACTTACAACCGTAATTGATGCCACACTTTTATTTTTCCCAGTAATGAGTACCTCAACAACAATTGATGTCATTCTTCAATATCTACAGAGGCTGTGTATTCACCCACTCTACTTTAACCATCCCAAGGTCGTACTACCTGGTCCTCTTAACTGAATTTTCTGCATACGTTTTTATCCTACTCTAATCTTTATCTATGGGGCAGCCAGAGTGGGACCTTCTCAATGTAAATACATGTCATTCCCCTTTTTTAAACTGTTTGGTGGCTTTTCACTACTCTTAGAGTCAAAATCCAAATCCTCAGTATGGTTCCCTTGGATCTGAACTTGTAGTCATTGTCTTTCTGTCCAGCTTCATCAGTTACCAAACATTCTCTATGTCCCACTCAACAGCTACATTTGCATTCTGCCAATTCTTGGAAATGAAAAGCTGTCACAACTCACTGCTCCCACTGCCTCAAATACCTTTTCTTTTTCCTTGCAGAGGAAACACCCCATTCTTTAGATCTCAAATATAATTTCCCCAGAGAAGACTTCTCTGAACTCTTAAGCTGGTTGTATTCTTCTGTTGTGTTTTCACCAACTGCTCTACAGTTTTTCTTCATAACAACAATCACAGTTTTATTCATATATCTATTTAAGTGTTTACATATTCTATCTGTATAGATGGACAGCACATATTTTTGTTCTTACTTTATTACATAAAATATCTACTTAATAAAATTTCTTGTAAACTGGCTTCTTACTTCTACAAGTACTTGATTATGGCCAAAACATTTCAAAAATATTTCCAAACAACTCAGTTACATTTAATAACCTAGCAAACACCAAGATTTCAACATTCTGGCTATTCTAGACTTTGGGGTTTTTAATTTATTTTTTTAAACCAGTTTCATTAATGCATCTCTTCCTTGTGAACTTATAGAGTTTCCAGGTAAACTTAATGTTGATAGTCTTGAATAACACATTGTGCCATTGATTTAAGGAGTTGCTTCAATGAGGGCACCATATTTAGAAATGAGAAGTTCTCAGATTTTATTTGCAGAGCATAGAGTTAGCATAGTGCTATCTAGTTTGATACTCTTATCAACATCTTAGTCTTTATCTTTTTGCTCATCTTTTTGTAAGTACAACTAAAGATGCATAAAATATGAGCAAATACATTGTTAGTAAAGTCAATGTTTACTAGTTTCCCATTATTTATTTCCTGTCCTCTAGGCTGTAAGCTCTATTGATCCTTACTCTTAGCTGACATCTAATCTCATAACTAAGACACCAAAAGTGGAGACACTCAAAATCTATATTGAATTTCAATTCCTTCCAAAAGATTTTCTAAAGAGAACATCATGAAGTAGCACTTCTATCTCCAGGACTGATAATCGGTTTCTAGCCCAAGTTCCTGGTAACTCCATGATCCTAAGTCATTCAACAATTCTGTTCTCTAATTTCCTCGTGCACAAAATATTAAATTTAATTAATTGATTTCTTGGTTATCTCCCATTTCAACAAGTAATCACTAGAGTCAAGGTAGAAGTCATTATACTGGTATTTCATTGCATACACTGAAATTATTATATGATATTCAAAAAAAATATAAAACTCTCACATGAACATTTAACTTAGATATTCATATATTTAGGTATGTATGCATATAAGTATACAATGAATAATGTATGTAATAATAAGGGAATTATTAACATCTGATCAAGTGGTAAAAGAAGAGAGAATTAGATCAAATCATTTCATCTGTAAGTAATACTAATGACAAAAATCATGCTTGATTTGAATAATTTTATTTGAATTATTTAACTATGACATTCTGTTTAAAATTAGATTTTACTGTTATATTTTCTTAGCATCACTTGAATAACTAATTTAAACTCATCATTGTATTGAGAGAATCAACAATTTCTAATGAGATTTGGCTGAGGAGGCCAATTTTACAATATCCAAATAGTAAAATGAATTCAACAATAACAAAAAACATATAGTAGTTAATACTGTGCTTTGTTTATAGCTTCAGGATAATGTTCTCTATCGCTATAGTCTATATTGCACATTTTTCATGAACTTGGAAATTAGAGTTAGTTCTTCTTATCCTTAAAAAATCTGAAATTGTCCTCAAAGGAGAGCCTAGAGGCAAAGCCAGCCAAATATTTTCTGCAGCTAGTGCAGAGTTACAAATGTGGATCCTGGCAAGAATGAAATATATATATACACAAGTACAATCTACAAAATACAAATTGTATAATTTTGGTGATTTGGCATCCTAGTTAAATGTTCATATTTGTACTTGAAATTGTTCATTTCTAATGTAAGGATGAACATAAAAATTATATTAATCCTTAAAAATTTTTCTGTACTCTAAATGAATTAAGAAGCAAATTAAAAACAAAAACTGCTGAATCAGTTACAAAATTTTGTAACTTGCAGTTGATAAAAACTGCAAGACTATTATGTAGAAACAAAGATAGTTATGTCAAACAAAGAACTGAAACTCTAAGAAAACTTTTCCCTCTTCCTTTCTCCCCCACTCTCCCTCTGACTAAATGACTAAATCCTGTTCCAAATTGACTAAGAATAACTGTATAGAGACATTTATGTGCCTTTTTCTGGGAAGACCCATTTGCCTTCACAGATTTTCTGGGTTACAGAGCATCCCTTTTTCTGCAGAGAACAAGGAATGAGGACAACATTTTCAAGATGATTTGTCAAACCTGCTTCAGTTTGTGGAACGAAATCTTTTGCTAGCAGAAAAGCAGTAGAGGAAGTCAAGTAGGCCAGATTTAAGGAGTCCACGGAATCGAACTGTAGAGATTTAGTAGTTTCTAAATGTCACAAGGCGCTCTAGTCCTTTGTGTTTCAGAAGGGAAATTGATTAAATAGTAGTTTTGCTGGAGACCTCTGGTCTGTTCCCCATAAGCTGTGGTCCTTGAGCTACTTTAATCAAACGTTTGGAGAAGTGTGAGAGTGGGTTAAATGCCCAAGACCCTCAGGGACCGCGGGGAAATCACACTTCGGTGGTTTGGGAAGTCCTGCTGAATTATTCAAATTTTATCCCAAAGCAGATTTCCCAGAAGTGATAGGACGTCTCCTGGGTGTTAGTGTTTTTTCACCGGTAGACTCAGATTCTGTTTCTTAAATAAACTAATTTCTTTCTACTTGAAAAAAAAAAAAAAGAAAGAAAGAAAGAAAAGAAAACTTTGGAGTCATATAAGCTTGGAGGGTAGCATCATTTTTGGAAATAGCTGAATGTTTAACTTGGCAATATTAGTTAATCAGCAAAAAATGGAATTTGTTTTTCAAACCTCTTAGTTATGAAATCCTACCACCCCCACTGCCACCATCACTGTCACTCTATATCACAGTTGGGAGAATTTAAGGAAGTCAAGTATAAATAGCCTGGAGACAGAATAGGTTTTAATTTTAAGCCAAGTCTTACTCATTGAAGAAGTGTTTTGACTGTCTAACTTCCATTTCTCTCCACTTAAAAAATTCCTAGCATTTTACCACGCTTATTCTATTTGTTTTGCTGAACAACTTTTAGAAAAATGTTTCCACAGAGAAAAGACAGCCTGAAAGTGCAGTGTAAAAACATGGGCGTAAGCTTGGGGAATTCGGAATATTCAAGGCACCCATCAAGTCCTATTCTTTCCAAGAGCAACGTCTGTGCTGATGCCATCTCTTTCATTCATCCATAGGCTTCACGCACATTCAGTTCATCTTTGGATGGAGAGCTAGACTGTCCTAGGAGGGAAGAGGAAAAAACACATTTTGCCTAAACTATTATTTTGTCTTTGTTGTTGTTTTTACACTAGTTTAGTGCACTCTTATTTAATTATGTGCTTCTTTTCCAGGTGAAGAGAAAAATGTAGCTAAAATGTAGTTAGGATAAGTTTATGTAATTTTTTGGTGCTCCTTTAATGACACAAACAAAAGACAAAAGTCTATAATGCCTTTTTTTTTTTTTTTTTGGTGATTCACTATTTTATTTATTTTTATGAGAAATAGCCCCTTAGCCATTTCAGTTAGTGGTGTTGGATAAGAATTTTTTATGATACTAAAAGTCAAAGAAAAATCAAAGCCAATTAAGATTCTTTTTTTTTTTTTTCCAGTGTTCCAAGATTCATTGTTTATGCACCACACACAGGACTTCATGAAATACGTGCCCTTCTCAATACTCACCACCAGGCAGGCTCACCCAACCCCTCACCTTCCTCCCCTCCAAAACCCATTTAACTAAAAAAGAGACTGAGTTTTTTTTAAAAAGATTTTATTTATTTGACACAGAGAGAGAGAGAGAGCACAAGCAGGTGGAGGGAGAGGGAGAAGCAAGCTCCCCACTGAGCTGAGAGCCAGATGTGATGTGGTTTGATGCCAGGACCCTGAGATGGTGACCTGATAAAGGCAGTTGCTTAATCAACTGAATCACCCAGGCGCCCCAAAGAGACTGATATTTAAAATAATCTTGGAGTTATTATTCATGTTTTGAGATATCTGCAGTCAGGTTTTGGTGATTTCCTTCTAGATGGACATTAAGTTACAAAATTATACTTGAGTTTAAGGAAAAGATGATAACTTTGTTATTACAATATCATAGTTCTGGACATTTGCTACTTTTGGTATTAAAAAACTAGGAAAATAGGGGCACCTGGGTGGCTCACTGGGCTAAGCCTCTCCCTTCATCTCAGGTCATGGTCTCAGGTCAGGGTCCTGGGATGGGGACCTGCCATTGGGCTCCCTGCTCAGCAGGGAGTCTGTTCCCCCCCACCCTCTCTCTCTCTGCCTGCCTCTCTGCATACTTGTGATCTCTCTCTGTGTCAAATAAATAAATAAATAAATTTTTAGCAACAAAAAAAACACCTAGAAAAATGGAATATGAAGTTACTTTCCTATGTATGTAACTATACTTCTGCTGAATTTCTAATAATTGATATTCTTTTGTACATCCGTTTCCATATTTTCACCTTTTTCCTATGCAAAAGATAGTTCAGTTGCTTATGTTCTTTTTTAAAGAAATAATTTATCTCCATTGAAATTCCTAGCCAATGGGGAAAATCTTTTATTTTCATTTTTTATACTCAAATTGCTAAAACCAACTAACATTCTAAAAACCAGTGCTTATTGATTTCTTCCAACTTAAATCATTTAAATTTCTCCCAGCCTTAAATAATATATAATGAGTATATATCTCTGCTAAAATTCAAGCATACTCTTTAACATCACTGATATTAAAAATATTATCTCTGATTTTCATAAGTTTTTGTTTAATAATTGGTTTTGAAATTAAGCACACTAAGCACACTATTTTTTATTATTTTTTAAAGACTTTATTTATTTATTTGACACACAGAGAGAGATCACAAGCAGGCAGAGGCAGGCAGAGAGATATGGGGAAGCAAGCTCCCTGCTGAGCAGAGAGCCTGATGCAGGACTTGATCCCAGGACCCTGAGATCATGACCTGAGCCAAAGGCAGAGGCTTAACCCACTGAGCCACCCAGGTGCCCTAAGCACGCTATTTTTTAAATGCTACATTTGTCTTATCTATGTCTAACAATGTATGTATTTATGTATATTTGTATTACACACATACCTATGCATGTATCTACCCATCTGTCTACCCTTCTACCTGTCCACTTCTCTGCTACACTATTTGTGACCACGCCTACATTTTGTTTATTATTGCTTATTGCTTCAGCAGACATCTACTAAGAACAAGTTTTACAAAATAACCATGAGATTACTACAGTCAGAATTTTAAATCAATAACACTTTAATAATGTAGATATCTGTCTTGATTTGTTTCTCTTTTGTGACATTGACATCATTGATAATCTAGCCCATGTTCTGCAAAATTTGATTTGTCTTATTTTTGTTTTTCATAAATATAATCAGACTAAAATATTTTTTTCTTGGCAGAAATACTGTTATATCCTCAGCTTATCTTTCCAGAGGAAT
Source organism: Mustela nigripes (assembly GCF_022355385.1). NCBI lineage: Eukaryota > Metazoa > Chordata > Mammalia > Carnivora > Mustelidae > Mustela > Mustela nigripes. The sequence continues at coordinate 82,324,282 of NC_081564.1, read as the reverse complement.
AGAATACCAAGTGGATGATATTATATTTAATCACATGGCTAGACTAGGGACTACCAACTTTCTCCATCAGGACAGTAACTTTTCCTTTTCGGGTAAATAAGTAAGGATTTTCATCAGTTGATGTTTCCCACTAAAATCAATTACTAAAATGATTATTTAAATAGAAGATTTTAAATTATTTTCAATGTTCTATAATAAATGACTTATATTCTTCTCTAAAATATATTCTTCTCCACCCTCTGATCACTGGATTGGAGGTAGCTACCTTTCAAGTAAATGTTTTACTTCTCAAAAACTAACTTTAAGCTTCTAACCCTGAGGATTTCAATTTAAACTCCTTTTATCCCTTCAAAAGAAATGGCCACTATACCATCAACAAGAAAAAGGGATTTCTACACATCCCCCAATGATTTTTAGATGGGGGAATAGGTACCTGTATAGTGTGATTTAGATTTTTATAAGGAATCTGAAAGAGTTTTCTGAGACAGTGTTGACTTGCATTTATATGGGATGAGATTGCTGTTCCAGAAAACTCTATGGGGACTCTCTCAGGTTGAGAGCATCACAAACCTCATTTGAAAATTGAAATGCATAGAATTTATTATCTTGATATTATGCATATGAATTATCTCTTATCTGTGAAGACATAAATATGGATGATATGAAAATACATAAGAAAAAAATTTTGCCATGAGTTTCATATATGTGCATATGTAGTTCCTTTTTCTCAAGGAATTTTGCCCATTTACTACCCTACTATTTCTTAGTATGTAGAAAACATCTCCCAAATTATAAAACTGAACACTCTACAATGATATATGCAATTTAAGATAATAATGCCTAAGAAGTAAAGGGACAAAGGTACATAGTGAATATTTATCTCTATGAGCATAAATGTTTGCATATTTAAACATGCAGCTCAACTCACAAAAAACTGGGAAGAATGACAGGAAAAACAGCTTCATAGTGCAAAAGACTACAGTGTGAAAAACATCCATTTTGTGCTCATCCTTCTCATGTTTCAGCAAAGTCAAGCGAATTGTCCACCAAACTGAGGTGAGAAATAGGAGTGTGTCTAAAGTCGTACATTTTGTGTAACAATGGATTTAAAATAATCACATTAAAAGTCGTGAAATTTTTGCTGTTATTTCTGTTGTTGGTTGATGATGTCCATGGTAGTTAAATGAATTAGGGCATTGAATAAAAACTTAATGCAACCATTAATTTGTTCCTGTGCGCAAATGGTTTCTTCATATACAACTTGGTTTTTTAGTTTTGCAACTGTAATTAAGAATCTAAATATAATTACAGGCCTTTTCGTGGCTGTATTAGCCAATAAGATCAACTACTTTCTTTGGTTCATTGAGTTAGTTTACATTCTTTAAAACTCATACTTTTTAGAGGTACAGTTCAGTCTTGACAAATGTATGTAGTCATTTGTCCATAGTCATAATTAAATATAGAACATTTCCATCACCCCTAAAGCTTCCCTTGTGTACTCCGTAATCAGTTCTAACCTTACTTCTTGGTAGTCTCTAATATGATTTGAGTTTATAGAAATGAAATCAGAGTGTGTGCCTATTGTAGCTGTCTTCTCTTACTTAACAACACTTCAGAGCATGATCTATGTTGTGACATATATCATAGTTTATTTCTTTTCATTTGCTGAGAGCCATTACTTTTTATGGTTTACCAAAATTTATTTATCCATCCGGCAGTTAGTATGACAGAAAAATCAGAGTGAGGTATGTATTTTTGCCTACTTCGGATTTCATCTGATTGGCAGCAACAGCTGAAGATGTTTTGCACTCAGGAAAAGCAGTGTCCTACACAGTTTTTGACCTCTGCTTGACCACAAGAGATGAGCCATGGACTCATGGGACTATCCTACCAAGGGATCAAGAGTTCATACAACCTGTGCTGGGCTGATCATGGTGTGTGGGAATATCTTCCCTTGTTTCAGACTCAAGGTTTACTCCTTCATTCTACTTAAGTGTGTGTTTGATGGCCCTCAGGCATGCCCCTAGTAGCATCCTTAAATAATAATGCTTTGAAATATGTAGGAGCATGGACAGTTTCTACAGTATGCTTTGTGAATAATTTATTATATACCAAAACATGTGTTCTTATGTAGGACATTTACAAATATTTATTAAATACCTAGAATGTACCCGATATTGTTTTTGATTTTGGGAAGACAGGAGTGAACAGAACAAAAAAGGTCCATGTTGTCACCCAGGAGGTTAAAGTGGTAACAGATATAATTAATAAAATAAAGATGGGAAAGTGAGATTTGATTAATGAGAAACACTAAGCCACTTAAAAGTCTTGGGAAGAGTTTATCAGGCAGAGAAAAGCAGAAAGGCGGTGCTTGATAAGGGGGAACTAATGTGACTAGGATTAGTAAACCCAGGGATTAGAGATGGACCAATTCATGTACAGTTGTATAAGCCAAGTTAAAGTGAGATCTTTTGGACCAAATTAGTCCTTAATTTAATGCATATTGAATGCATACAAAGTGCCAAGTATTTTGTGAAATTCTGTGTATATATTAACAGACAAAATACGCTTGGCGCTTATCTTCTTTTGTGGGCTCTATGCGGGATTACAAACCCAAGTATTTGATGACAACATAAAAGAAAAATCCATAAAAACTGTTAAATCAATGAGGAAGTAGATAATTCAATAATTCCATCAAGATCCTAGGTAGAGATTCAACATTAGGCAGTTGTTTTGATTTTCATCTCTTTAATTAAAACAAGTTACCAAACTCATATCCAGTATACAAGGGCTTAATTCATTTATAGAAATTTTTAGGGAAAATTAATTATAAGTAATTTTCTAAACAAAGTGCTAAGTAATGCGGGGACCAAAAAAAAAAAAAAAAAAAAAAAAAAGACTCACTGTACAAAAAATTGCTCAGAATCTAAATTAAGTTACAAATAACTTTGGTGATCTTGCTATGTATGGCAAGAGAAAAAAACAGAAAGCATTAAAGTAGTGTGTATAAAATATTAAATTCAACTTTATTGCATGTCAAAAGTACAGAAGAAAATTTAATGCAGTATAAATGACCCATAAACGTACATGTCTGCATTTAGAAAATCCCAGTGATCTCAAAGCCTAAAATCCCTGTCAGCCCATTTAAACTGAATTGACTTGACATATTGCCACCAAGAGCACCTGGGGACATAAGGTCATAAAAAAGGAGATTACTCCAGTTTAAATCATGGAGCAATTGCATAGTACATCAGACTGAAACTTTTAAAATTAATTTTTGGTTTATTTATGTATTTGCTTACATTTAGAAAGTAAGAAAAATGGACCAGGATATTCTTTTTTTCTCATTTCATGTGGATAGTGATCCATTATCTTCTCTTTTCTGTTTAAACAGATTTATTGAACATAAACCTTATATGATGGCCTTGCGGAATTGGGTATTATATGAGGATTTGTTCTGACGTGCACATTAAGTTGACTGAATACACCCATCATGAAAAAAAAAATTCTAATGGCCATCACTGCCAAGTTAACCACAGGCTCTGAAAATCCATCTCTGTTCTTTGAGGCCTGTAATAAATATTCTGTATCAATTAATTGTACAGAGAATCCAGCTTTCTTTCAATGAGCTGTATTAGTCATACTACTATGGATTAGAGAAAAAGACTAAGATTTATTGAAGAATATAGGCAGATTTCATTCAGATTCATTGGCTTTCTTTACATTTAAATGGAAATGTATTACAATGGATCCCTATCAAAACATGCCACATGTTGATGGATTCAGAAAAAAAAAAAAAATTGGTTTCATTATGCTTTCTAAAACACAACTATAAATATATTGTAAACAATTCGCTATGTTTGCTTGTTTTGAGTGGTACCGGGAAAGATGAGTGGTATGAAATCAGGTAAAAGAAATCTGAGTCTAGAAGTCCAGAAGCAGAAGCGTCTTTAAAGGTCTAAATCCCCAGGAATTTTTGGACATCACAGGTAGGACTTTGGACAGGGACAGTGTCCATGAATGGGGATGTGAGTCAATGTATCTAAGTGTCCAGCTCCATTCTTGCTAACTCCTCTCCCGTCCTTTCTCTTGTTTAGTTTCTGCTGCAGTATTTTTCCTCCCTCACCTTTTCTGGAGAGCACTATGTGATTACTTCTCTAGTGATGATGTGTATCATACTATCCCAAATTATTAATGCATATTCTCCTCTGTGTCTTCTGAACTCTGAAAAATCTCATCCAAACAAAATATGCACACATTCTCCCTCTAGGATAGGGACTGAATGTATTCCTCTCTGTATTTCCAGATGCTTATCTGACATAATGTACAGTATCTATCTATTAGGATATATCACAATGTGCTTGTGACTACAGGATGGATGGCCAATGGATGGGTGGGTAGTGTATTTTTTTTTTAAGGGTTTATTTATTTATTTGTCAGAGAGAGAGAAGAGCGAAAGCGAGCACAGGCAGACAGAGAGGAAGGCTGAGGCAGAGGGAGAATCAGGCTCCCTGCCAAGCAAGGAGCCTGATGTGGGACTCGATCCCAGGATGCTGGGATCATGACCTGAGCCGAAGGCAGCTGCTTAACCAACTGAGCCACCCAGGTGTCCCGGTAGTGTATTTTTTTTTTTTAACTATCATAGATTTGATGTTTACATTCTTATAATTTGAATTATAATGCTCACATTTTTTGAAAATATGTTGAAGACCATCTTTTTTTTTATGTTGAAGACCATCTTAAAGACTAAAGGGCAAACAACTTGGTAAGACCAAAACAAAATTAATTTACATATGTATTTTATTGTTTATTTTATAGATATATATTGCTTATTTTATTGCTTTGGCGCAATGACTACTAAAACTGCACAAAGAATGATCAGCTATGGTGTAATTTCCAAAGTTACAGGGGTTTCTGTTCATAGCTTATATTATTTGGGGAGACGGAATTAAGGAAAAATAAAAACAATTACATGAGTCATATAAGAGCATTTGATTCACTCTTAAATTAGCTAATTATGACTTTTATCTTTTCCCATACATTTTTTATTGTGTTATGTTAGTCACCATTGACTTTTAAATAGCTAGTGCAGAAATAAAAATAATACAATTTACATATATGTTGATGTCTGGTATAGGTAAATTGTATTCCTGTAGAGCTGACATTGAGAGGAATAATACCAAAATTAGTATTTAATTATTGAGTGCCTACTACACCTTGCATTGTCCCAGGTAATTTAAATAATTAATTTAAATAACATATTAATTGCGTGTGCTCGATAGTAATATTAATGTCAAAGTCAAATATTTTCAGGAAAATTAAATCGGTTTTTCAAGGTCTCTAAACGGTAAGCTACAGAGGGACAATCTGACCACATGTGCGTTGACCACTCAGCCAGGAAGCAGTTCAAATTCACCTGCTACCAACAGCAAAACCCAGCTAAAGAAAGGACAGTGCAAGAGTTTCTTTGTTCAGATCTGTTGGATGAACTAAAACAAAATCATCTGTTTTAGCTGTTGCACTGGAATTGCTCTTGAAATGTATTGCCAGTAAAATTTATCTCGCATAATACTGGGGAAGAAATAAAAACATACTATTGAAAAATATTACACTTGTCAGGAGAAAATTCTGGAAGACTTTGATAAGGTTATAACCTCCTTGGAGATACTGTCCATGTCCATCTGTATCCCGTCATGATCTTGCCATTAGACCTCAGATAATACCGTCTTGATCTCTCTTGAGGTTAAGCTGTGCCTTTTCATTATTTCATACCTTTGGTAATCTATTATTACAGAGGCTTATGTGTTTTATTTGCTCAGTAGCCTGTGGATTTACCGAGCTTATGCATTATTACTGTTGTATCTCCATACATATTTGACACCCCGCAAGCTATTATTAAATGTTTACTAAATAGAAAAGGAAGAACAATTTCTATATGCATTCAAATAGTTATCAGGTGCTGATGTTCATAGACAGAAGAGTTGGAAGTAGTCTCAGGTATTTATAAAGCTATCTCTTAAAGATATGGAGCAGTAATTTAGGAAATCTACAGGAAACATTTTATTAAATGAGTGCTAGCCTATGACAATATGGATATGACCTATGCAAGCAAATCTTTGTTTGCTAAGATACTTTTAATGGTAGCAATCATTGTGGGATAATTTTTAGGAATCTCTTTTAAGGTTTCTGGATTTGTACTTCAACTGTCACCTTCTACCAATATAGATCATCTATGAAAATTCAATGACCCTTTTACTTGGAGAAAAAGCATTGCAGAAATTTTTACCATATGATTATATTTTATAAAATATAAGATTAATATATGTGTAAATGTACTTTCACATCTACAGAATACATTTATGACCTTGCTCAAAGTGTTTATATATATAAATATATACATATACATATATATATGTATATATATATATACATATATATATGTATATGTATATATATGTATATATATATTTAAATTTCTTTAGAGAAGGAGAGAGTCCGAGTGCAAGGAGGGGAGGGGTAGAGGGAGAGTGAAACCCAAGCAGACTCCATGCCCAGTGCAGAGCCCAGAACAGGGCTGCATCTCACGACCCTGAGATCATGACCCGAGCTGAAATCAAGAGTAGGGAGCTTAACCGACTGAGCCACCCAGGTGCCCCTTTAATCTATTTTTAACATGGAAAAAGAGACAATGACACCTTTCTTGAAATATTTTGAAAATTAATCAGTTAAACAATAAAAAGGGATTAGAAAGTAATTGAAACATGGCAAAACTTCAGTAAGTGTTAGCTATTATGAATATTATTCATGTAAAGGAAACCTATCATTAGAGAATATAAGAGAAGGCTTAGTCAAACAAATTATATTAGAATGTAAAAAATTTGTGCAAGTGGAATGCTTGACTTTTAATTTGGGATTTTAATTAAAAACATACAAAGCTATCATGTGGTCAATTAGCTTTTGTGGCTTGAAATTAGTTAAGTAATAACAAGTATTTAGATTTGTAATATAACCATTCCCTGAAGGCTCATTTCTCAAATTCAGCCTGGCCTGGTTTTAAATACTGAATTAATTTATTAAAAATAAGTACAAATTCAAAACTATAGTTATGAATTCAAACTTTTATATTAAAAGGAAAGCATCCATTTGTGCAAACTCCAAGTCTGAGAATTCTTGTCAATAGTCACTCGCTGGTTCTTAGATTCTTAGTACAGGAAACTAATTCAAATCTGAAAGATAAATGTTAAATGGAGAATCAGGAATTGTACACTCTGTCTTTAGCAAACCATCGAGCCATCAGTAAATGCTTCATAGTCACAAGCTTTTGAAAATTTCTACGTATCAAACCTACCAAAAGAATAATATATTCAAAATATTCCTAGAATATATACTAACTTCTCACTCTAAAAATATTGCAACAGAGAATATCTGTTCCTACTTTCTATTCACAGATTACTAGAAGCATAATATGTCTGTCTGAAAAGTTGCCAAAGTAATGAAAGAATGTACGAAATATATAAGAAGAAAGATGTTCCTAAATGTTGCCTTTCGAAAGGATTAATCTTCCTTGAGTGATTTATTCTATTAAAGTAGTTTACTCAAGATAAGATAGCAGTTATTAAAAAGTGTTATACTGACTGAGGACACTTTTCCTCACATACTTTCCCTTCTTTCTCAGATAATTAAACACTATCTTGCGAACACTATATTCTCCTTCGCTGTTAAGCATGTATGAGTAAATTACATTTTCAAGAAACTCTTGCTTCATCCATCTTCTTCTCCAAGTGCTGTTTTGTCACTATGATCCCTGTCATAGTGAAAGCCTGGAAATGCATTGTTTCTCAAATGAAATCACTTGTGTGTCTTTCTACACCTGTGCAGTACCTGTTAACCAATAACAAATAATGCTCCTGAGGCTTGAAACCGGGTGCCCTTATTCTTCTTGGTCATCTACTCATATGATTTCAAATATCAGGGGTACTGGGACAACTTTGATTTATATTTCTAGACTTGACCCCTTGCCCTCTCTTTCCCTGGGCGTGACGCGGCTGCTAGACTTTTATTGATCATAAACGGGACCACATTTTGACCTTCCTCTCCCATTTCTCCCTTCGTTCCAATAAGTTCTGAAATAATTCAGCTAAACCCCAAACCTCAGAGGCTATGAATCATCTTTTACTCTTCCCGGGCCTTGTTCACTCCGTGGAATCACATACTAAAATGTATTCTCCTCTGAATCCAGCTTTTTTTTTTTTTTTTTCTCTTGTTTTACTATCAGGTGCTTTATCCAGGTGTGTAGAGACTCGAGCAAATGTATCAAAATATGTCAAGGATGACTTTGTTTGGAAGTAACATTAATGGTAAATATTAGGGGTGCCTGAGGAGCTCAGTCAGCTCAGAGTCTGACTCTTGGTTCCAGCTCAGGTCATAATCTCAGGGTGGTGAGATTCAGTCCTGCATCGAGCCCCTGGGGGTAGAGTCTGTTTAAGATTCTCTCTCTTCCTCTGCCCCTTCCTCCCCAACTTCCACACACTCTCTCAAAAAAAAAAAAAAAAAAAGAAAAGAAAAAGAAATATTAGAAATATGAATATCTTGCTCAGGCCATATTATCTACCTTCCTCAAATTATTCCTCTGCCTAATTTTTACCTCCTTAAATAAAACTCACTTGGGAAATCCAAGAACCTTTGGAAAAAAGCTTCACTTCATGTCATATGTTTATTACCTATTGAATCGTTTTATCTATTCAGACTCAAGAGAGGCTCTTTTTTTTTCCTCTCTGATAGCTTTCTTTTTTATCTGAAGATAAATTATTCATTCAGTGCTATTGTTAGGGTCTGCTGTCTTCCAGGTTCTGGGTTAGGCACCAGAAATTACAGATGAAAAAGTTATGGTTACTCCTCTCAAGGAATCTGGTTTTCCTTGGGTGGAGGGGGGTACAGATAAGTGGACAGTTCAGTTTTGTTCACTGTGGTAAAGAGCAGAAATGAAGAGATCCGCAAGGAGCCAGGACATGGGTAGCTAGAGTGCAGTGAGGTCATCGGAATACACAAGCCCTGAAGAAAAGTTCGAGAAGGACTCTCCAGGTAGGAGAAAACCAGTGCATATGGAGAGGCAGAAAGTAAAGCAAGGCATTTTGAGAACTGTGATGATTTCCGTAACACCAGAATCAACCCCCTATGGGGGGCACTCTCTACGGAATAAGTCTTTAAAGTAATGCTTCAAATTTTTACTGGAATGAGTCTGAGAGTAATCAAAATTTAATAATGATTATTTTCTCCAATTTGTATATAAATTGTTCATTCTCAAGCATGTGGTTTACATTATTAAACGAGATTGTTCCATGTTAAACATGACCTTTATCCAAGCCAGCATTTACTTGTAGGTTCTTCTATTTCTTTTGTGATTATAAAGTTTTAAGGGTCAGATTTTGTATTTGGATTAAGTAAAGGATTCAACAGTATCTAAATTGGCTGTCTGGATTCCTAAGGGTTGGTCAAAAAGGTTAGCTTATTCATTGCTAAGAAAAGTGAAAGCCAGGCAAACTTCTGTGCCCGTGCGGTTCCCTCTATGTGACTCAGGCTTTCAACACACTTTCCTTTGACGGAGCTAACCCTTCTCCCCCTTTAAAGTCTCAGGTCACTGATTACCTCCTGAACCTATTTACCAAGTTTTCTGCTGTGCTAAGTGTTCTTTCTCTGTGACCTGAGATGAATCTTTAACCGTATCATTGTCTTTACACGATAATCTTAAAATAATCTTTATTAAAATTTAGCTCTCATATTACATTATAAGATTCTTAGGGTATTATCTTCTCAAGAGTTTTATTTTCAGAGCCAAGTGCATGGTCTGATTTACAGCAAGGTCACTTCACCCATGACCTTGTATATTCCCAACAATCCGTGTTTCTGCAGCCACACATTTCATAAATAATGCTAAAAAGTAGAATAGCTTCATGGAAATGAAAACATAATTAGTGTAAATGGTTGTCAGACAGACAGACAGACAGACACACAGATACACAAGAAGCAAGTAAGGAGGTTAAGGATTGATTGTATTTAGAGGGTCGGGAATAGGCAGAATACCCCAGATCTAAAGATTCAGGTGTCTCAGCCCAGGGGTTTTGCTGTGCTCTTTTCAGAAGGCAACAAACATGTTGGAGATGGGCTGATTGACATTTGGGTTGTTCTAAAGCAGGGAGAATCTCAAAAAGTCATCTGAACAGGAAATGTTTTTCTCTATGGTTACCTAGCTTCGGCAGAATAGGCAATTCCAATCTCAGCTAATTACTCAGGAAACAAAGAATGACAAGTTGTAGTCTGTGTCTGCCCTTGACAACAGCTTCGGTCAAAAGAGGAAGGTCTAAGACTTTTCACGGGCAACAAGCAAGTCTTATGGGAATCATACTAGAGAGTGGACAAGAGTCTTCTCTAAGCCAAATGGAGATGGGTCCTTCTTTGTAGTAAGCCATTTTCCAGAAGACATGAAGTTGGGGAATTTTGGAAAAAATGAACTAGGGATGTTTCTACACTGTCACTGTTCTCTGAAAGTAAGAATTCAAGAATAGTTAATATTATGTTAAGCTAATTAAACAAGGAGGCCATTGGATGAGGTGGCTCAAATGTTACAGTGGCCTACCAAAATATAAGCCTGTTTGTTAAAAAAGAGAATAGGCCCAAAATGGAGTCCCTTGAGCTAAGCTTATTTCACCAAACCAAGACGTAATACCTAACATAATTGCAGTTTCAGCCTTTCCTAGAATGTAATCTTAATGAGTCAGTCTGCAATTTCTTGGTTAGCACTAGAGAGATAATTCACCTCATAGACCCCTGACAGTCCTCCAAAAAAAGGTGATCTTGTCTAAAACAATCCACTCTTTACTAGTAACTTTTGTGGAGAACAAAGACAAATGAGATACAGAAAATTTTTTTTAAATTCCTTAGAACTTAAAGCCCACTGACAAGTACTTGAGACACAGTAACCTCTCAAGGAGCTTGGCCGTCTCAATGTTAATACTTTGCTAGAGACAAAAGATAATCTGAGCTTGACTTGAGCCTGCCTTCCAGGATCGTCTAAAAAATCCCTCTGGAAACTTCCTTGATCTCTACCCGCCCCCATATATATGTTAGCAATCATTTTCTAAACATATGGCCCATTGATACACATCTGAAGAGTCTCATGACTCAGGTTTTGCTAGAGAGTGGTAAATGATCTTTTTCTAACAACAGCTAGACCCCCAAGGTCCTGGACACCTTGTTTCCAAATTCCTTACATTATCCGTAACCCCCTTCCAACTTGACAGGATATAATCATTCACTCCTCAAAATCTCAGAGCAGTTCTTTCTGCCCATGGGTCCTGTCCCTGTGCTTTAATAAAACCAACTTTTGCATCAAAGTTGTCTCAAGAATTTTTTTTGATGGTTCGCTCCCAGTCCCCAATATGTCACATCAGTATGTTCCTTGTTCTACTTCCCTCTGCCTATATCAGTCTTTATTTTCATTTTTTAGAACTCCTTTCTATTTGTTAGATGGGATGCCACCTGAGTCATCATTTGTTGAATAAAGCCAATTATAAATTTAAATATACTCAGTTAATTTTTTTTAACACTATAAATACCTCAACCTTAGAAAATCAAAACACTAAGGACTACCAAAACCAAATAATCACGAGGCTTTCAGCTGTATCCAATCCAACCATTTCCTTTCTTACTTCCCCACTCTATAGAAGTCTCCCCCACCGCCCCTTCGGAGAGCACTCTTAACTATATCTGGTGGGTGTTGTCCAGTTGGAATCGATTTTTGCTGCAATAAATTCTTAAAATTTTTAATATGTCTTAGTTTATCTTTAACAACTGTCACAGCTTACTGAATATGTACAATGAGAGAGTTTCTGGTATTCATACTTAATGATGTTTATTATCAGTTACTCTAATTTATTTATTTTTATCAAAATCTATAACTTTAAATATATTCAGGATTTTTCTTCTGCTAAAAGTCTTTTTTTCCCACAGGACTACTTTAGTAGTCCTAATTCCGTTGCCACCTTTGTGGGTTTTTGTTTTTTATTTTTTGTCCCAAAATGCCTCTAAATTACAGTAATATATCATTACTTCCAACAGTTGTGACCTAATTTTTAAGGTCAGAAATACGACTCTAAAAATCTGCTAATATCGGGGAAAAAGTTGATGCTTTTGTTTAATTTCATCAGTAAGCAAGATTTTTTGTGTTCTACATAGAAACTAGGTTAAGTTTGCAGTTTCAAAAGTCTTATAAAATAAATGACCATGTGTTTGATTTATACAGTCAACATAGAAACCGTGCACTTTAGACCTGAGGAAAAATGGAACTTGGATTTAATGCTAGAATTTATGCTTCATGTAATTTGTTAGATGTGGGTCAAATTAATGAAATATTTCATTGATATTGTCCTGCTATAATTCATAAGCATGCTATAATTTTGCACTGGTAATTGTTCTTGAATATATATTAAAATAACAAAGATACAGTGCTGTGATAGATGGTGCTATAATATTGATTGTTTATAGGCTTACTTTTTCTTTATCGTGTAACCCCAGGGAGTCCTGCTTCCTTTCTAATGTATTATTATTACCAGTTGGGCAATGGGGATTAACATGAAACAACAGCTGATTTCTTCTTAACCTTTGTCTCTAACAAAATGTAGCATGGTTAATAAGACTGAGTTGTGAATTAGGAAAAAACAATTATTTCTTCTTTATAATAAATTTTCAGAAAAAAAAATCTATTGTAATCAATGTAAGACAGCCCAATCCTTTGAACTACATACATAGTAAGAAAGAATGGACAAATTTATGTCTAAAAGTTAATATTTTGTGGACAGAATATTGTTCTTGTTTAGATATCTTTTCAGCATCATTAAAAATCAGCCATAGCAAGAAAATTCCATGCCAAAAAAATTATATTATTTTCCTCTTGCTATAGAAATACACACAGAGAGGGGTCTGTTGAACATCTGACTCTTAATTTTGTCTTAGGTCATGATTCAGGGTCCTGAGATGGAGCCCTGCGTTGGGCTCTATGCTCAGGGCAGAATTTGCTTGAGATTATCTCTTTCCCTCTTCCTCTGCCCCTACTCCCTCTCTCTCTCTCAGATAGATAGATAGATAGATAGATAAAAATCTCAAAAAATATATGAGTAAAGAAATATGGAAAAAAATACAAAGGAAGTTTTTCCAGTTTTTTCATCTGCCTAATTCCAAGACAGGCCTATGTAAAGAAGATTTAACTCTAATCTCTGTGACTGATGACAATTTTTCAAGATCCACAACCCCAAAGACATAGGCAACAAACACAACTCTTAAAAATATAACCATATATATATATAGATAGATAGATATATCTATATATATGACAAGCTTTCTTCTCCATATGCTAATTCTAAAAGATGTCTCACTAAAGGATGCTTTGTAGATCTTCAAAAGAAATTTTAGAAATATTAAACTTCTATTATTATTCTATATCTTTGTTAAACTCTTGTAAAATCAGAAGTGATGATTGTGAAATTGTTTAAAAACACATGCCCCCTTGCAGGAGTAGGGGAAAAGTGACCATTTTGAAATATGCCCTGAGCATCCTCCAAAACAAAGATGTACTGTCCAGGTGAAAAACTATGCCAGAATCTTATTCCACCCAGAAAGGAGTCTGTTTACCCAATTCCATGCCCTCTAGCCTACCTCTCTTATATGAGAGGGGAATTGGGAACTAAGTAACACTTGTCAAAGTCTTACCACCACAATAACAGAGATCCAGAATTATAAAAGCAGATTAAAGTTTAAATAAATACAAGACTCGGAATCTACTTAGGAAGGAGCTGTTAGGGAAACTCAGAGAAAAGAAGAAAAATAAAAACAAGAACACTGGAGGAAGGTGACAACTCTGGCATATACAGCTACAGAAATATTAAATATAGCTTCACTCCTTACCAGAAAAAACATAAAACTTACAAAAAAATTATTTTACTTTGGTTCATATTTCCTGATACAACAAAGCTAGATTTTATTTTTTTAAATTTTATTTATTTATTTGACAGAGATCACAAGTAGGCAGGGGGAGGGAGGAAGCATTCTCCCTACCGAGCAGAGAGCTTGAAATGGGGCTCGATCCCAAGATCTGGGACCATGATCTGAGCTGAAGGCAGAGGCTTTAACCCACTGAGCCACCCAGGAGCCCCTCATATCTAGATTTTAACCAAAAATTAGAAGGCAGGTGAAAAGACTACAGAAAACATGGTCCAAAGGGACAAAACAAGCATCAGAACCACACACAGATTTGGAATTATGAAACAAAGAATTTAAAATAAAATGAAATAAAATTTAAATGAATTAAAATAATTGATTAATAATTGATAAAAAATAAAATTTTAATGTGTTAAGGTCTCTAATGAAAAATGTAAGAACCGTGAAAGAACAGATGAGTAAGGTAAGTAGAGAGTTAAAAACTCTAAAAATCAAAATGAAATGCTTAATATAAAACACACCATAACAAAAATAAAGAACTTTGATGAGCTCATCAGAGATTGGATACAGTGTAGAAAGAATCCGTGAACTTATCTAGCAATATTGATAGTAGCATTATTCACCATAGCCAAAAGGTAGAAACAACCTAGGTTCATCAATAAATGCATAGATAAGGAAAAAGTGTTAGATACATATGCAATGGAATATTATTCAGCCATAAAAAGAATGAAATTTTGATATATGTTACAATGTGAGTGGACCTTGAAAACATTATGCTAAATGAAATAAGCCAGATGTGAAAGAACAAATATTATATGATCCAGTTTATATGAGACACCTAGATTAGGCAAATTCATAAAGATAGAAAGTAGAATGGAGATTAACAGGGGTTGGAGGGAATGGGGAGTTTTTTGTAATAGGTACAGAGTTTGTACTAAGGATGGTGAAAAACTTTTTAGGTATATTGCTCATCATAATTCCCTCTAGTTCCATTCACATCATTGCAAATGGCAAGATTTCACTTTTTGATGGCTACATAGTATTCCATTGTATATATATATATACACACCACATCTTCTTTATCCATTCATCTGTTGATGGACATCTAGGTTCTTTCCATAGTTTGGCTATTGTGGACATTGCTGCTATGAACATTTGGGTGCATGTGTTCCTTCAGATCCTTACGTTTGTATCTTTAGGGTAAATACCCAGTAGCGTCTTTGCTCAGTCATAGAGTAGATCTATTTTCAACTTTTTGAAGAACATCCATGCTGTTTTCCAGAATGGCTGCACCAGCTTGCATTCGCACCAACAGTGTAGGAGGCTTCCCCTTTCTCTGCATCCTCAAAAACTTCTGCACAACAGAGGAAACAGTCAACAAAACCAAAAGACAACTGACAGAATGGGAGAAGATGTTCACAAATGACATATCAGATAAAGGACTAATATCCAAAATCTATAAAGAACTTATCAAACTCAACACCCAAAGAACGAATAATCTGGTCAAGAAATGGACAGAAGACATGAACAGGAATTTCTGCAAATAGACATCCAATTAGCCAACAGACACATGAAAAAGTGCTCAACATCACTCAGCATCAGGGAAATACAGATCAGAACCACAATGAGATACACCTCACACCCGTCAGAATGGCTAAAATTAACAAGTCAGGAAACAAAGACAATTATCATATGATCTCTCTGATATGAGGAATATGAGAGGCAGGGTGAGGGGTTTGGTGGGTAGGGAAAGAAAAAATGACCCAAGATGGGATTGGGAGGGAGACAAACCTTTTGTGAGATTCTTAATCTCACAAAACAAACTGAGGGTTGCTGGGGGGTAGGGAGAGGGTGGTTGAGTTATGGACATTGGGGAGGGTATATGCTATGGTGAGTGCACTGAAATATGTAAGCCTGATGATTTATTGACCTATATCCCTGGGGGGATATAATATATTATATATTACTAAAAATAATTTTTAAAAACTTTTTAGGTATAGATAGTGGTGCTGTTAGATCACTTTGTGAATGTATTTACTGAGATATATACCTACAAATGGCTAGAATGATAAAAAACAAGTTTTTTTTTTTTAATTTTACCACAATAAAAAAAAGAACCCATAAACTTGAAATTATTTCAGTAGAAACTCACTAAACTGAAAGGGAAACAGGAAATGATTTTTTAAAAAGTACTTACTATCCAAAAACCATGTAAGACCCTCAGAAGGTTTTCCATACATGTAACTGGAACACCAGAAGGAGAAGTAAGAGATGAGAGCAGGAGAAATATCTGCATTTGGAATATTCTAATAATGGCTGAGTTGTTTCCAAAATTAATGACAAACACAAAGCTTCATTTCTAGGAATCTTGGAGAATGCCAAGCAGGGTAAACATCAAACAGTAGATGCCTGGACATACCATATTCAATTGAAGAAAACCAAAGGCATCTTGAACATCTTGAAGAAGACAGAGGGAGGAAATATACCTTGCCTACAGCAGAACGAGAACAGGAATTGCATAGGACATCTCTTTATCAACAATGCAAACAAGAAAAGAAGAAAATAGAGTAAAAATATTTTAAAGTATTGAAGGAAAAAACACCAACCTGACTCCTTCATGACAGCTTGTTACCAGGAAATGAAGACTCACCTTCAAAAAGTATTTCCTTCCATTTCCTTTCTCTTTCTTCTGAGATTTAGTATCTCTGGAACCTTCAGGAACTTTGTAAGCTTTTTCCTCTGTGTCAGTAGAGGGTTTGTAGTCAGTCATCTTCATGACACTTCCTAGTCAAAGGGAACCTCTTCGGTCATTAAAGTTGGGTTCTGATTCCTGACACCTACCACTGCAAGGTCCTCTCCACCTTTTGCGCTCCCCTATGACTTTCCCTTAGTTGTTCTCAGCTGATTTAGCAAATAGAAAGATGCAAATTTAAATAGTTCTCTCTCTTCAGGTTTAACTGAAGATAGTTGTAGATGTTTCTTTTGTGATTCTGTTCTTTGTGCCCCTTACAATGATATCATAAGAACTGGGAAGCCTTGTGAGTAAGTCACCTCCATATTTCTAGTGGGACCAGAATGTCTATGTGGGTACCAAGAGGGATACCTTGTGATGGATTCTGGGCACTCTCAGAGCCACATGACTAGCCAGTTGAGTGGATCACTATTTCCACCTTCCCCAAATGTGAAGGGTTTTGCCTTCTTAAGTGCTCAGCACTCCCTTCCTTCCAGTGAGAAAGAGTAGACATGCCTGAACTCAATTCCCATGGCATCATAGACTCTTGTCCTCCAGGTTCTGGGCTCTAGGGTTCCAGTTCTTATCTAATAGTAATTGAGATAAAGTCATGTTCAGAGTGCTGCCTGTTTTTTTTTTTTTCTGGGCTACAATGTTACTTTCACAGAGGAAGGAGTGGTTACCCTGGTAAAACACAGCCATTTCATGTATCCATGTGAGCAGGAGCCCAAGCTCACCTCCATGCAGAACCCTGAGAAAACAGGGACTTGTATACCTGCTGACACGTGGACTTCTGATTTCCAGGCTTTGCTCAGCAATACCGATGGTATTTACCACAATCCCTGTGCAAAATTACTCAGAAGTAGCATGTTTCGATTATATTAATAAATTTATAAAAGGTGTAGCTATCTAAGGCACAATTAAACATTTAAAGCAACAGTAATAAAGCAATAAATCACAATGGGAAATGTATTTCTGGGCACCTTCAGCATAAATTCCAGATTTTATAAAGAAAGAAAACCAGAGGCCAAAAATTACATTGAATTTCTTCTACTTATAGTAACAGCTTTGTCACAGGAAGGCCAGACAGTTATTATTTCTCAGTCTTAAAAATTGTTTCATAACTTTCCCCCCTGAATTAGAAATTTAGAACCCCCACGCAATAGAAAACCACCTAAATAAAAAAAGAAAACTATTAATTTTCTCAAATGATGATCTCCTTCAGTCTTTATCTTACATATGTCAGCTTACCATGACTTAGTATTGAATAAGACAGTAACACTGGAATCAAACAAGTTCAGATATGTGCTCCAAAACTTAGCAATAAGGTAGGGGAAGCCTAAAAGAAGCAAAGTAAGTAAGGATGACATGGCTTTGACATGAATATGGATTAAGAAGACTGATCTGATGACAGCAAAGTGAAGGTATATGATTACTTTCCAAATCTCCAAATATTTCAAATTATCAAACTCTTTTTAAACTTTGCAGGCTATGAACTACCTAGGAATTAACCAAATATTATAAAGAGCTCTATTTTGAGACAAGTGACAGATGCAGTTGGAATATCTCCAAGAAACTTAACTTAGATCAGGTTTTGTATTTCTCAGGAAGGTAAATTTTATCTAGATACAATTAAACACATTTTCATAAATATTTCTGGCAATAAGCAAATGCACAGCTTTTGAAAAGTGAGCTTCTGTTTTGATTGATTTTGTTCTTTTTTTTTTTTTTTCTGCAAATACTCAGAGTCTAGAGAACTACCGATTTTGATACGAGAGTATGTTTCCTGTTTGGGCCTGGGAATAGTTCTATATGCTACTGTTATGTAAATGGATGATCTCAGAAGAGACTTTTAATAATAGAAATAAAGGAATGTTTTTCTAAAAACAAACAGTATAGGTACTTTTAAAATCAAACATAATGTGCTCTCATTATTACATATCTAATATGTAGAACACTGATAAAAAAAAAATCTTTACCTTTGGAGAATGCATACAGAGACGAAATGAGCACAACGTGTTCTTCTGCAAATTCGCATAACTGCAAAGTAGTGTGTGAATTTTAAGTTCTGCCGAAAGCTTATTCACGGTCACCTGGAAGGCCAGCCCTCACAGATGAGCAGGGAAAGGCATTTGGTGGGGGCAGCACACTGCCGTGCCAGGGGGCTGCTCTCCGTGTATTTTCCCACCTAAATACCAGATGGAAGGATTTTGCACTTCCCTCTTTTTTTCTCCCCTGTCTCAGAGCAAAAAGGCACTTGGAACGAGCCCCCTTTGGGTGGGCTTCCACAGGGACATTTTTCTGATACTGGTCCTACCCAGTGCGCTTCGTTTACATCTTGTATTCCAGAACGTAAGAATGGGTTCTTACCATCAGTCATTGATTAATGCTATTGGAAACTTTCCAGTCACCTACGTATCATACTAAAGGTGGAACTAATACTAGTTTTCAGAGCTAGGAAGTTGTTCATAGGACTCGGAGGTCGTCCTACTCGTAGTCTCAGGGAAAAGCACATCTGCTCTCGTCAACAAAACTGATACAACTTCCTAGAGTGACTGTGTCACCGGCTCCTTCACTGGTCCCAACTTCGCATTTCTCGGCCCATGTTAGCTTCATCCCCTGACTACATCTTCCCCGTGGTGTGTCAGCCCTACCATGTGTCACATTATGAAAAGCACTTTTTTCCTGACTAGTGGACCCGTGTCCTTAAAGTCACAATCATCATGTCATGAATTGTGACAATGCCAAGGGGAACCAGAAAGAAGTCTTGTCCTCAAGAGCTACTTCCCCATTCTCTCTGTTGTGAAGATGGGCTGGGTTGCTGGGGCGTTCATGGAAGGTTCTGTGTTCCAGATCTCAGTGATTGCTGAATGTAATCTTCAGTTTCTCCTTCTACTGCCCAAGACCAACATTACAGCAGCTGAGTAATTCCTTAAGTCCTTTTCATACAAATAGAAATTTCTCTTTATAAAAAAAAAAAAAAAAAAAGAAAGAAATTTCTCTTTATAAAAACCAATGACTTAGCTTGACTTTTCCACTAGTACATATACAATATATATTATATAAATATCATAATATATACATATGCATGGATATATACATATATCCACGCGTATGTGTATACATATGTATATATTTACCCTTCTCAGTGTGTTTTTAGTTCCCAGGATTCCAAAGAATTTATCTTATATGTATTCATTTCCAATACTCATTACCATGGTGTTACCATGGCAACATCTTATCTGATTACTCTCTGATCAGGCTAACTTTTTTATAGCTATTGTACAGTGATACAGGCCTATCCAACAAAAGGCGTGTGACATTCTGTCTTTGTAGGTGCAAACTCTTCCCCTTTACTTTCATTCCCCATTAACTTACCCAGTGACACGAATAAACCATATTTCATAGGAGTGGAGACAAAGTGCACAGCTCAGAACTCACCTGGAAACTCTAATCTCTCATCCCCAAATTCCTTTTCCAATCACTTTCTTATGTACCAATCAGGACATATTGAGCTTTCCAATGTAATCTTGGAAATATCACAAACATGTCAAGATCTGTTTTTCACTATTTTTCCTTATAGCATTTTAAAGAAAATTTCTGCAGCAACTCAGGGGTACCTGGGTGGCTCAGTGGGTTAAAACCTCTGCCTTCAGCTTGGGTCATGATCGGAGGGTCCTTGGATGGAGCCTGCATCAGGCTTTCTGCTCCGCAGGGAGCCTGCTTCCCCTTCTCTCTCTCTGCCTACTTGTGATTTCTGTCAAATAAATAAATAAAATCTTTTTAAAAAATTTCTGCAGTAATTCAGGCAGAAACAAAAAAGATCTCAATTCATTTTCCACGTTTTCTGTGTCACTTTTGGTCTCCATGAGCCTTAATAGAACAAGTATCTCAGAGCTCGTCCCCCACTGTTGTGCTGAAAACATGGGATAGATTCCTTCATTGTCATCTCTTCATTCCTTTGGCAACTTTGTTTTTTCCCCAACCCCATCTGTCTGCAGCTGCTCCGATGAATTTTTATTCACATTTTTGGCTTTCGAAATGAGTAATTAAAAGGTTTTGTGTTGCTGTTAGATTAAGCTTCTAGCCCCAGACTCTAGTGACCCATCTCTTTCCATCTGCCCCACCCCCAGATGTCCTACTGAAAATAATCTCAGATCCATAAAATTGTGATAACATTTTAAAACTCAGAGTGCTCAAAGTTTACTGCATTTATCCATTTATAAATATGAATATAAAATTATTATGCCTGTACATTTGAGAAAGTAAGTCTATATATGCACCTTTAAATTTAATTCAGGAAGAACACATAAATAGAAGTACGCAGCTATTATTTATGTGCATAATTGTGACTCAGGTTATAAAGGGATTGTGACATAGTTATTAAATTGATCTCAGAATTGTACCAATCTCAAAAACAACATGGGCAAATACATAACTTTTCTGTTCATTATTCATGAAGAAAATACTCCACTTGGGGCCAGCACAGAAAGTTAAAAGGTGACCTAACCAAGGAGCAGTTTCAGAAGAGGAAGTAACTGTGAATGCGTGCACCAATGAACCTCACGGTCTCCGGAAATGCCAATGCCCTTGCAGACGCTGGATATATATAAAAAGTGGCCAGGGATTTCCCATACTAATGAAAGACAAAAAAAACACTACTCGGAAGACCTTAAAATGTATGTGTATGAAAAGTGGTTGGAGGCTTGTGGACACATATCTGAACAATAAATTTATCACTGGTTTGGAAATTTAACTGGCGCTTTTTTTTTTTTTTTTTTTTTTTTGGTTGCTATTTTATCTGCAAATTCCAAATGCCTTGAGATACAACACTAGAGGGGATCTGTCATATTAAGTCATTTAGAAGGCCTGTATTTAAGGAGAAGCTGCAATCAAAAGCAAAAAGGGAAGAAATTAATTCAAAGGCAACATATGACCCCCAAAATCCTGGCAAGAGCCAGGATTGCAAGAGGCCACCAAAGTCGGAGGAAGCGATCACCACGTGTCTGCTAAGTACCACACCTCCCAGAAGTCAGCCACATGCATGACCCAGACTGCCAACCCACACAGCTGCCACCGGACCCCTGCTTCCTGTGAGGATGCTCCCAGGCGACTGAAGGAAGCTGGTGAGCGCAGGAACACTGCTGGTGGCCAAAACCTCCCTGGGTACCACTGGGAAAGGGAGAGGGAGGGAGGGCTGAAATAGACAAAGGGAGTTAAAAGGTACAAACTCCAGTTATATGATAGATGAACCTAGACATACGGTACAGCGGAATCGCTGTAGTTCAGTAAGATTGAATTGCATATTAGAAGTTACTGAGAATAAAATCTTCGAAGTTCTTATCACCGGAAACAGAATCTGTAACTATATATGGGGACAGATGTTAACTCGACCTCTTGTGCTGATCATTTCATTTCACGATATGTACAAATCATTACGCTGTACAATTGAAATTAATATCGTGCTGCAGGTTAATTATATCTTGACAAAAAGCTCCCCAAATTTAGTGCCCAACTGAAGTCACACCCACACCTAACTTCTCAAATGCAGTCCTTTTCCTATATAAAATACGATAAGATGGATTTTGCAAGCGTGCATTTCTTCCTGTAATCAAATGTATTTATAGCTCTATCATTTGCAGAATTTTCTAGAATTATTTGAATTGCTGCACTTCCTCATTTCTATGAAACTCAGTATCATTTGTATGAAATGGTTCTGTTATTTTCTCTAATACATTACAAGTACTCTGGAGGATTAAAATGAGTTTACATGTTACATAATACACAGATTATTGAGCTGGGGTTCACCTTATCTTGTTGCTAATAAAATTAAATAAAATATCCTCAGTTTTGATGTTATTTGGCATAAGTAGCTCTATTGCACATTGAATTTGAAAAGGTGGCATACTAAAAATTGAGGTAAAAAGATTTCTCTTTCAATGTAAATGTGTTCATAGACATGTAAATTAGACTTCAAACAGGGATAATAGCATTCCAAACAATGCTTGACTGACTGTATTGAATACACCCACAGGAGAACAGTTGGCCAATCTTCATTATTTGTATTATAACATCTCATGAGGACCCCAATAAAGGAAGTTGCTTTAATAGATATTTACATTAATATCTATCAGTGGCTCTCTGCCATCCCTGCTTTGTCAGTACATTTCTAATTACTTCATTTTCTTCTCCTTGCTGTTGTTTTGTTAGCCATTTTTCCGTGCTAATGATCCCTCTTAAAGTTGCCAAATGTCAAGGCCTTTTGTGTATTTCAGAAACAAGTCAGGTTTAGCATTATCAGTAAAATAATGCAAGCAATTTTATTCCGTATAAAGCATACTCAGTGATATCATTAAGATGGCAATGAAACATTTTTGTAAATTAAGGATTTTGAAACATTTTTTTAAAAGAAATAAGTTCTCGAAGTCAGCTGAAGAATGAAAAATGGAATCATGACGTTTCAACCCCAGAATGGGTGCTCATTAGGTATCTGGGGCTTTTCCAGAAACCAAGGTTATAAACTGACTGTTCTTTGAAACTCTTGATCACAAATAAGTAACTATCATTCTTTTCAATATTACTAAGGGAACAGAGTGACAGACCAAAATCAGAGACTTGCTCCTCTCTTCCTCACATTTTGAGGGGTCTACTCACCTTTTTAAAAATCTTTGCTTTGCCTTTCTAAAACTCACTGTCCATCCGGAAACAGGTTTTACCTTTTTCTTTTTGTCCTTGATCTTGTTTGTGCCTTCATTCATTATTTTTCCTTTTCTCTGGGTGTCGGTGCAGAACAGATTCAGAGAAGAGCCTCTGTGTGTGGGGCCAAGGCTAGCTTTGTTGGGGGAACCCAGAGGAAGACACTCGTCCTGAATGAGACACCAGGTCAGCCTGCCAATCAATTCCTGCTCTGGCTACACAGGTCACAGACCCAGCAGCGTGGCAAACCAGGCTGTCAGAAGGCATTAGAGTAAATGTATTTGCAGCAATAAACATGACACAGAGTAAGACCCTGGGGCAAAGTTGAAAAGGAAAAAAAAGTTAATGCTGTTATCTGAAAATCTAATGTTTTCACAGAGGATAAAAAGAGCAAAAACGGCAAATTTCCATCCACCTCTAACTGGTTAACCGTCTAGGCAACGTATGAAGTAACCAAGAATGACTTGCAATCAAGATTTTTCTAAGTACCTTTTTCTATTACCTTTCAAAAAATATTACATGAGCTTTTTTATTTGCCTGTTTTTCTGATAAATAATGGCTTCCGAGAGTCATGGATTTAACTGAGAAGGAGAGCTCAGAAATTTAATCCCATGGAATAAGAGAGATTAAGCCCAGGAAATGGACAGTTCCCTTTACCTGAAAGTGTTAGGTTATCCCTGATGGGGGACAGGAGCAGTCTGTTCTTTACTTGAAAGGGATTGGTTTATCTTCTGAATTCCAATTTAGATAAACATTCATCAATAATAAAAGAAATATTTGCGTTCTGTATTGATCACTCATTTTATATTTTCTGTGGTTTGTTGTATATGTTTTAATCTACTAATGTCGTGACCTTTATATATTCCCAAAAGATCAATATGAAAGAAAACCTACCTGTCAAGAGGATGTGAGTTTTAAAGCAAATTTACTCAGAGGACTAATATTAGATTCAACTCCTTGTAAAAGGTTTAGAACCAGGCAGTATTATTAAATTTTGTCTTTAAATTCAGTTTTGGTGCCCTGCAAACGGCAATAAATCATAGTCTCTAAATGTTATTAAATGGAAGTAACTGAAACTAGACAACCCTATCTTGATAAAAAAGCTAAAATTCTTAAATGCCCTGATTTCTAATAAAAATACAGATAAAATGATCTTTAGTAGATCTGTTGTCAACTAGGAGTAGCATCAGAGTTAAGTTATTAAACAAATCTGAGCAGTAATTAAGGCTCAGATTTCTCCCAAAATTGAAATTAAATACGAAATTTTTTAGAGAACTTTTTAATTTTTGAAGCAGTTTTAAAATTTAGTTTATAAAAATTCATGGTTTACTAATTTTCTTACTAAGTGTTTTGAGGCATACAATAAATATTGGAAAGTCTTCAAATTTCTTAAGGCATTTAATTATTTTATGCAGCACCAAAGATCAGGAAGTGTTTATTAAAAATACAATATATCTTTCAAAGATTTATTTATTTGGGGGGGCAGGGAGAGATAGCAGGAGAGAGAGAATCCCAAGCAGACTCCACAGGGATGGCGGAGCCGCATTGGGCTTGATCTCATGTCCCTGAGATCATGATCTGAGTAGAAACCAAGAGTCGGTTGCTTAACTGACTGAGCCACCAAGGTGTCCTCGAAAGTGCAATATTTTTTAAACCATAACGTAGTATCTAGCAAATACTTATGATGTAAGTTAAACAGGTAGCTGTTGCTAGGAGATTTAACATTAATTTTTGAGTATATTCTATGTAAATTATTCATATAATTGTTCATGTCTATTTTGATAAGCATAGATTCTCAAATAATCATATTTTGCAGTAGCAATTATAATTAAAAATGATTGGTCAGAGGTAACATTGGTCAAAGAATATACTTGCAAATATTTTTAGATATGGTATCTTTAAAGAATTTTAATTTTCCTCTTCCCTTAATTATTTTTAATTTCCAATCATCCATTTTTTTAAAGATTTTATTTATTTATTTGACAGACAGAGATCACAAGTAGGCAGAGAGGCAGGCAGAGAGAGAGGAAAAGAAGCAGGCTCCCTGCCAAGCAGACAGCCTGACATGAGGCTTGATTCCAGGACCCTGGGATCATGACCTGAGCCAAAGGCAGAGGCTTCAACCCACTGAGCCACCCAGGCTCCCGCAATCACTTATTTTTTAATGCATTCCTTAAGCATGAAAACACATAGATAAATGCAGGAACGACACAAAGGCACCTATCTCTCAGCTAATCCACGTTATTCTCTGCACATGGTGGTAATTTCTTAAATTCTTTTGTTGATAGAAAAATGTGAAAATGTGAAAGAGCCAGTACCCTTGCAAGAGATAATGCAGTGTTAACATAGTGTTGACATAATTTTAATATAGTTGGAAACATTCTCAAGCTAAGTTACAAACATTTGTTTTTATAATTTTTGAAGTCAGATTTTGGGAAAATAAATGACAAGACATTAAGCACAAGGGAAGATGGAGTTTATTCATTTATTCTCTTACTCAACAAAGTTTTTACAGCACTCATCTTGTGCCACGTAGTAATATAGGTAACGTAGGTAATGCCACTGTGCAAAAAAAAAAAAAAAAAAAAACAAGATTTTCCTTCAAGGAATTTATATTCTTGTGAGTGATGACAGAATAAAGAATATCTATAAAAGTATGCGAAGGAAATAAATGTCTGAGTAAACTTCACTTGATGCAATAAATAGCATATTTATAGTCTTATCTATTTAAATCTACATATTGTTTGACAGATGATTCTCAACTGTAAGATATGCGATGATAATAAAAGCAAGACAGTTTAGAATCTTGGGAAAGTATGATTCAAACACAATTACCCTGAGTCATAGACCCGCTTTGAAGATCAGGAAGGACCCCTGATGTCCCAGCTTAATGAGAAAGTGCTTGAATCCGTAGATAAGATCCTGGAAGTTGTGATTAGAAAGAAGCATGCGTGCAACCAATTGGCTTCTTACAAAGGAATTTATTTCAAAACCTAGATTCTGAGTTTAGTGTTGACTTTTATGCATATTGCACATCAGATTGAAAGATGTTGATTGTAGTTCACATAAAAGTATTTCTGACCAAATTCAAGGCTTATGGGTTGTAAATGTTTAGGAATTCAAATCCAATCTCACATTTGTATCTCTCACTTCGATTGCATAGTGAATAAAACATCAAAAGAAAGCCACTGTCTTTGGAATATTTGCTGAATTTTTGTTGATGACAATGAAGTCATTTGAGTATATTCTATGTAAATTATTTATATAATTGTTTATATGAATAAACAATTATAATAAACAATTATAACTGTGAAGGTATGCTGGGAGAACTAATTTTCATTAAATTTCACATATGGAATAGTGAATTATAGAACTTATTAAGAGTTCAAAAATTAATAGGCACTATTCTAACCACATTTTCATTTTCTGTAAAGAAGGTAAAATAAAAGAAACAACAATAAATCACAGCCAATGGACAACAAAGAAAGCTGTCAATATTGTACTCGATGTCCACTGAGCTAACTTCTTCCCTAAGCAAGCTGAGTTCTACTTTTTCCAAGAGCATTGTGAGATTTGGGTATGACCGTTGTATTTCCTTTTAGAAATGACATTGTTTCAGGCAGTCCAAAATATGCACATGAAATCAGGAATTCACTAAAAATAAACGGGATCAGCTAGGTTCATGGATGCCATTTATCATGTCTCCTTGGCCTATTAGATCTTTCTCCAATAGAATACATCAGTTTCATGTAAAGCAATTTCTTATACTCCTGAAAAAGGCTTTTCCTCACTATTGTCATCGGTCATAGATGAAAACAGTGCATGGTATGCAGTGAGTGCCACTTGATACTGGAGCATAAAGTGCTTTAAAAATATGATTGGATTTAGTGGTCATAACAATGATGGACTGTGTGTACTGAACCAAATAAATGGTGTGTTGCCTTATACTGCCTGGCCAAGACGCTCATCTATACTCTGTCTCTACTTCAACTCTTGAATTTTTCAGCAACGCACAGTAAAACTACATGGTGTTAAACAGTAATAGGGTTCCTTTGAAATACACACAAGCAGTGAGTTATAGTAGCAAGCATTTGGATATATAACTAGAGCATTGAAGAGTAGTATTGTTTCTATAGCAATGATATTCCCTTAAAATTTTACTGGAAGAAGAAAAAAAGACAAATTTTTGTATTCTACTTCTGAAGTTTGTATATGCTTTCAATGTTAAAAAAAAAGGTGTTAAATATAAATGAAAGTGATAATTCACATTCCTACAGAAGTTTATATTTTCCAAATTGTCTTAGGATTGCTACTTTGTCTTACAATTTTATTATCTCTTAGATTGCTTAAAAAAAAAAAAAAAAAAAAACTAATGACCTAAGAATGTTTCAAACAATTCAATTATAAAGAAAAATATTTTCTTCGATCACTTCCAAACCATATTTGTGTGCTTAGGGTTGCAAGTTTTCTACTCCTGTCTGATCTCAAAGTCTCTCACAGTTAGCATCACTGCTTGTAACTCTTACAACATGGATAGAGCAGATAAGATTATTGTCATTTTGTGTAGTGAAGGTACACCACGAGGTTCAAGAAGGGTAGATGACCCGTCCAGTGTAACTAGCCAAGCTAAGACAAGGGCAATGTCTATGGCATTTACTTTTTACCATACTGTCTGACGAAATCTATAAACTAAATATCTAGAGACTGAAGAGTTACTGTTTCCATGTTACAGGCTGGGTTTCCACGACACCCAAATCAGTTACTTTGATAAGTCCCCCAAAGTGATGGAGTCATTGCCAGCCATAAAAATCACTGACATTTTGTTATTACAATTAAATACCTATACCCGTACAGACAGAGCAGTACAGAAAGTGTTAACGATGATAAACTAGAGAAGCCATTATTTTCCAATTAATCAAGGAAATTCTTATCAACACTGCCTGGAGAAATGGCCCCAAATTATTCTTGTGGATTTTACAGAGAAGGTATTATGCTTTGACTTCACAAAAGTGCAATTACACCTTTACCATTGGATTCCCTTCTCAAGTTTGAGCAAAACAAACTGGATACGCAATCATAACAACAAATAAAAGGTAATGGCATGATATGATGTTAGAAAATGTTTCAGGAGTGCCTGGGTGGCTTCGTCAGTTAAGTCTCTCTGACCTTGATTATGGTTTAGGTCATGATCTCAGGGTCATGAGATGGAGCCTGGCAAGGGGCTCTGAGCTGGGCGTGGAGCCTGCTTAAGACACACTCTCTCCCTCCCCCACTGCCTCTCCTTCCTTCATTCTCCATCCTTCTGCCCCAGCAAGTCTGCGGGTGCCGGTGTGGTCTCACATGCACTCCCCCTCTCTCAATAATTAAGTACATAAATAATGAATAAAATGAAAGTTTTGAATTGGTGTTTAATTATCAAAAGGGAAAGCCTAAGTGGCAAACATTTATAAAAATCTACTTTCATTAAGTGGAAATAAATTAAACGACTATGATACATTTCAGTGGGTGTGGATCCATTTCTAGTGGATGTAAAATTTCTAGTGTCACTGTGTCAACTACATTTACACCAAAGAATTTCAGAGGTGGTCACAAAGCCCTTTCTGAAGGATACTCAATGGGAGTATGTGCAACTAATGTGGGAGTTTGTGCAACAAAGCTTGAATAAGAGAGATAAAAACAAAAGGAAATAGATAAAATATTACCTGATGACCTGGTTGAAGGAAAAAAAAAAACAGGAAAAATATGCATTATATCAAAAGAAAGCCTAATATATTTGAGAAAAGTATATTTTGTATATTCAATCTAATATCAGCATCTGTTTGTTTCTGGGAAGCATAAAATAATTAGAAGACAAATTCAGAAGTATGTTTTGCTGTTCATTAAGTCATCACAGGAATCCAGGTTTATGATTGTTTAGGAAAAGATAGTTCTATGAAGATATTGTGATTGCACTGGGAGATTGAAAGGTCAGACTGAAATAGATGAGACAATTCTGTTCTCACTTTTGTATTCCTAATGTATTCGGATCAATAGACTCAGGTGAATGCTTCGTAGAGGGTTCAAATTAGCCAATGCTGTCAGGGACCCATCAGCATTATTTTAGCAATTTAAAGAATGGAGAAAATTATAAACTGAAACCTGAAACATATTATGTACCATGTAACAGATTAATGAAAGGTGATGCCGAGACGATGGTGTTGCTGTTGGCAATGCTCATAAAAACATTCACAAATTGTTTCTTCACTTTGGCAGAAAGCATTTTCTTTTAACCTCACCACAACCAAACTGTCTTGACAAGAAATTCTTTCCTCCTTCCACCTCACTAAGTGCGCGTCCTTCCCTTTGCCCATTATTACGTGAAAAGATAGTTTCCTAAAAATCATCTGTCGGTCTCTTTACATGCTTACAGAAGATTTGATTTTGAGCTGTAACCAGCATTTCTTTCAGAGAAGCAAATTACTTCTGAGCAATTTTAACTACCTCCTGAGAGGACTTAACAAACTCCTGGAAGGTGTTAGTACGATACAATATACTAGTTTCTGGAAACCAAGAAAGTTTGTCTCCAAATACTAACAGCCAAGTAGAAACAGATGGTTTAAATACCTCCATCCACAATGACTGAACGAGTGTAAATGTCATTGAGAGGAACACCCAGTGTTAGTGCTTGATACACTGCTCAGCAGGCTGGGTACAGAAGGGTCAAGCATTAACCACACCAACAACAGCACTCCGTCAAAATAGAATAGAATGAGTTATTGACGATATGTTGTTCACCTTCACGTGTTGAGGATCCCAGCTTTGAACTCCTGAACAACTTGCTGTCCGTACCGTGGCATTAGAATATGTCTCATCATTGCAGCAATGTTTGGTTAAAGGGCATTTTAAAGAACTTGCAGAACCCGGTCCCTAAATGAGAGTGCCAGGAAATCATGTAGAAAAAATATTTACATTTTTCAATGATAAACATTGCAGATATTTCAGCATTTTACAAAGTAAACAAACTTCTGTGCTGTACTGTGAGCTCAGACACCCAGCCTGGCATTTAATAAAAAATTATAGTTAATATTTACTAATGCATTCTTAATGCCGGCCATACTACACAGTACTTTATATGATTATTTCCTTTGACATGCACATAAAACCTAACCTAAACTATGCATGACTTCTTATGCCCATTGTACAAATAACTTAAATCATTTATACTTTTCCAGGATTATGGTGTTAGGTAGTAGACTATCCAATATTTGAATCCATAGTTCTTTGGGTATCACTCAGAATAAAACCATATAATCTACTTACCTACTACAGGTATCTCAAACTACACATTTTTGCTTCTGTGTTTATATATCTCAGAAATTTTAGGACCACTTTAAATTCCACTTTCAGTAGTAATGCCACATAACTTGGAAATGTGTGCTCTCAATCTTATTATCCAAACCCTAAAATTATAAATGCACAGACAGGTTTGAAAAACATCAATTTTGTCTAAAAACACTTTCCA
Organism: Mustela nigripes; assembly: GCF_022355385.1. Classification (NCBI taxonomy): domain Eukaryota; kingdom Metazoa; phylum Chordata; class Mammalia; order Carnivora; family Mustelidae; genus Mustela; species Mustela nigripes. The sequence goes on along the minus strand of NC_081564.1, from coordinate 82,293,365 downwards.
TCAGTAAACTTATTTCAACCATCTTCCTGCCAAGTAGCTACCTGGCCTCTCTTGAACAGGGTCAGTAAATTATCATCTGAGACAGCGGTTGCTCCTTCAAAAGTTGTTACAATTACTGTGGTCATGTTAAATTGGAATGCCTGTATGAACATCTCCTACAGGTGCCCTTATTGGAACCTCATTAAAAAAATCTTATTTCTTTTGCCATAAAAGTATTTTAAGTAACTGAAAAAAGTATTTTTCCAATTGTAACACATTGGGTCTCTTTAATTTCACTCATCTTAGGCTTTTTTATATCCCTTGGCCACTGTGATCATTTTCTAATGTGCTTTTTGCAGAGTGAGCACAGTACAGAGAAGTGAACAGTGTTTGGACCAAGATAGTTCCTTGATCTTAAACTATGACGTCGAAAAAGGACATGCACTTCATCCCCCACGCTGTCAGCCAGCATGGATTGTGAAATGAATAGATTTGCTGTCAGAAAATCTGATTCAAATTTCTCTCCGCTTCTTATTAGATGTGTGACCTTATTAGATGTGTGATCTCCTCTGAGTTTTATGATTTTCTCCCTGAATCGCTTTGAATTTTATACATGGACTATTTCACAGTGTTGCTAGTATTTCCTTTTAAAAATTATTCATATATCACACTTAAGGAGAATATCTTATGTAATATTTCTCTATTGACAAAATGTTTGGGTGAGACTGTGTATCAGATGACAGTTTGTTGGGATGATCCTGTCATCTCAACTTCTTTTTTTTTTTCTGTTAGTACTTTAAAGTCCGAAGGACTACCTCATGTGAACTTTCTGGAGAACAATCTTAGTGTGGGTATTCAAGTTTAAGCCAATGTCAAGGTGCTGCAGCCAATGACTGCCACCAACAGACATGCAACCAAACACATTTGAGTTTACTGACGTGGGAAGATCAAGCCAACTGGTGCCTACATCAGAGGATGTTAGAAAAACTGGCCTACAGGATTTGGTGATCTAGGAAGTGTTCCCAGATGCAAGGATTTGTGCTCAGGAATTGGGGTTAATTTTATGATTGAATGTCATAATAATTTCATCTTAATGGTTGGAAGAAGAAAAAGGGACGGAGGCTGTGATCCTTCAAGAAAGCACTCTCCCTCACATTAGTATGGGAAAAATTTTATTGCCTACATTCAAACACGGATACGGAACTAATCTTGCCCTTATTTTGTTTCATCATGCTCACATAGTAGTTTTGTCTGTGCTGATAGTCTTATTAACTTATGTTCTTATGTTCTTATGCTTATGTTCCACAAAAGAACACCAAGGTCTAGTTCTGAGTGTGAGACTAGCTCCTGGATGAAAGGTCTTTCACATGTTATGTTACCCTTTTGGGCCAAAAACATACAAAGTTAGATTGGAACACCTAGACCCCCTAGATCATTTTGAAAGATTTTGCTGACCATGCTTTTTGAAAATTTTAATTTTGTTTTTTGTATTTAAGCAACTTTATTATCATGTTTTAATTGTACCTACTTCTAGAAATTCTGAAGTTATGGAAAAATGATCAGATTACATATCTGATTATATATCAATGTCAAATATTAGGGATTATTTTGTGAGGTTCTCACTTGAAAATAGTTCTACACTACTTATTTTTATAATTTTATATTATGCAATGTTAAAAGAAAATTATCTAGAGTTTAGAGGTTTTATATACTTTTTTAAATTTCAAGTTCATATTTAAATTCTAGTTCATTAACACATACGGTAGTTAGTTAATGTATATGGTAAAACTGGTTTCAAACGTAGAATTTAGTGGTTCATCACTTACATATATAGAGAATCCTTCTTACAGTTGAATGAAAACAAGTCCTTTCTTTTCCCTTTCCTTTTTTTTTTTTCCAAAATGAGTTACTGAATCATCTGACATGATAATATCTATGCAAAATCATTTATGAGTTTGGAAAAGATAAATCAGTCAACTTCAACAAAGTGATTACCAGAAACAAAATGGCCATTCATCTTTGAAGGAGGCTCTACAGCTAGAAGCTTAGATTACTTAATTCTCCCAAGGAAATTCCCAGCTGGGTCTTTTTGTTGGTTGGTTGGTTTTTGTTTTGTTTGTTTAGCTTCCTCATGAGCTGTGTTCCACTTAGCTTATAGTATTTAAATAGTTAAAAAATATATTGCTATGTCTGAAATTTCTCTTTGGGTAGCTGAGAGGAATCCAAAGCTTTTATGAATGTTTAAGACCAACTGATCAGCTGAGATTTGGAAGGAGTTGTGTTTTCATATGAAACAGAGACTTAAAGGAGCACAGACTCCATAGGAAATGCAAGCATAATTCATTTTAACTGAAATAATTCCCTTCAGGTGAGAAAAATGTTTGAATGCAGATAAACAATTCCAGCATAGAAGACTGGAGTGCCTTTGAATAGAACATACTGTTTACTGTAGCAAGAAAAGCCCTACTACAGGTCTCATTCTTGATGGCTGAATTTCGCTGGCAGTATTTTAATGACATCTAAAGCCTTCTGAAATATTTCTAAGAATTCTCAGCTTTAAATCTCTTGATGGAATGAATCTCTAGGAGTCAGGAAGAAGTTATACTTTTCTTTGGATGTGACAAATATGAATCTTTGAATCACCTCTTCAGAATTTTACTCTACCTGAGAAGGGCCTTTTCAATGGTGTCCATTGAAGGAGAGTTTCTCTCTGGTGTCATTTCTGCAAGTCCAATATCCCTTTGTTAGCTAAGTTTTTTTTTTGTTTGTTTCTTTTTTTTTTTTTTTAAAGATTTTATTTATTTATTTGACAGAGAGAGATGACAAGTAGGCAGAGAGGCAGGCAGAGAGAGAGAGGAGGAAGCAGGCTCCCCGATGAGCAGAGAGCCCGATGCGGGACTCGATCCCAGGACCCTGAGATCATGACCTGAGCTGAAGGCAGCGGCTTAACCCACTGAGCCACCCAGGCGCCCTTTTTTTTTTTTTTTTTTAATGCATTTTATATCTGTTAGTGGTATTGTGATATTTACCTCTTGTGGTATTTAGTCATATTGGCCCATATGAGATAGAACATAAGATTCAGGGAGTAAAATTTCCAAATATATGGAGCATCCTCTCATTAACTTATAAAAAAATAACTTATTAAAAACACTTATTAACTTAAAAAACGATAGCTTGTGGCTCTTTAATGGGATGATCTTAACATAATTGAATGCAGTGACAGCGGTTGAGCCCCAGGAAGCTTAAGGGTTTCTGAAAATTTCGTACTTAATTGTAGGTTTATTATCTGATTAGCTGTATTTACTTTTTGTAATGTTGTGGATGATAAGGCTGGTGGACTTCCTAAATAAAGACTCTAGCTTTAGAGAGCTATTTGAAAATAGTAGTGTAAGATTTGGGTCCCTGTTATTGTTCCAAAACTAGGCAAATACTTCCCCATCATTATTGTTACAGCTCTCCACAAAGACAAAGCCTTAACAAATCCTGGAAAGAAGCGACAATAACCAGAATATACTGTTGACTTATTTAGAGGGTTACAGTAGGACTTCACATTTTAGATTTCTAGCCATGTCCTCCCTTTGTAGCAGAAGGAAGATAAAATTATATTAGTGAGAGAAAAGAGCATACTATGTAAGAGAATATCTATTCTTAATCTCAAGCTATATTTATTCATAAACTCATTCTTAATCTCAAGTTTTATTTATTCATAAACTCATCACCAAAATAGGACACTTTTCATATGAAAGATTTTCAGGTGTCTACTCCAACTCTAGAATTCTCTGATTTCAGGAAACTATTGGTTCTGCCAGGATCAGAGAGAGAAATAGGTCATTTGATGTTACATTTGATAGGAATGCTTCTATTCTATGCAGTTATTGTACTCCAAATACTTTTCTACTGAAACTCAGAATATGAAATCAGATATTTAAAAGACCCTATAGTTTCTTTTACTTCTTATACTGCTGTTTTGCTTTATTTCCTCCCTGAATACACTTGGCCAATCATCCAGTGATTTTGTGAATTAATATTCTATGACATCAAGGATTGGGGGAAAAAAAATTTGAGGAATCTAAAATGTTCATTTACATACACAAAATTTAATTTTACTACTAATATTTTATTGTAAGAGACCACCTAAAAGTAATTATTATTTTTTACTTCAAATATAAATACATAGACCATTTTCCTTGGAAAACACTGGCATATATTTTTAAACTAGTCTTGTTGCTGTTGAGAATAAGAACATTTTAAGGTTAGTATATCACACAAACACTAATGCTCTGAATCTTAGTGGCTTTCATTAATTGGGTACTAAAAATAAAGTAACCTTTTGCTGAAGAGAGTAAATCAAGTAAGTTTTTGTTTGTTTGTTTGTTTCCCTCCTCTCTACGACAAGCTTGAAGAATATCCCAGTTAGTTTCAGTAGGTAACTGTATGGACTATATTTGCCCCCCTGGAATTTGTATGTTTAAGCTCCAACCTTCAGTGGGACTTGGCTTGGAGACAGGGCCTTTAAGAAGGTAATTAAGAGATAAATAAGGTCATCAAGGTAGGGTCTGATCCAATAGAATTGGTGTCCTTATAGGATGAGGAAGAGACACCAGGGAGGTGTGGGCATAGAGGAAAGGTCACGTGAGGACACGGTGATAGGTGGCCATCCACAAATCACAGACAGAAGACTCGGAAGAAACCAACCCTGCCAATACCTGCATCTTAGAACTCCAGCCACCACAACTGTGAGAAATGAATTTTGTTGTTTAAGCCACGCATTTTGTTGTGTTTTGTTATGAAACCCCTTGCAACTGATATAATGCGTATGTTAAATTGTATAGAAACTCTGTATGTGCCATATGTGTAATAGAGTGGTTGATTTTCTTGCAGTTTTGAAGTTTTTTCTCACTTTGATTTTTCATTCATCTGTAAGCTCATGAAGTTTAAAATGCTGTAATAGACCCATCACAAGTCTGCTGAAAAATGAGCATGTATCACTCTCGGACACTAGTAATAGGAATACTTTTGTCAAAATATTAATTATGTACATATTAAGCACTTTTGCAGGTGGACAAAATATTGAATGCTAAATGGACAAAATGGCCAAGAGAAATTATTAAGACAATGCTTTTCCTGCCTTTGCTCCCAGAGAAGTACCTTAAAATCCTTGTTTTAAAGAAAGCAACAGCCTGCAGTATTCCCATAATTCCATATTAATTCCCATAAATGCAGTCTTTGCTACTGCCAAATGGTTCAACATTTGCTCTGGGCCCTCTATGCCAGGGAGAACCCTGAAAACATCACAGCTATATGATTTAACAGGGTAAATACACTAAGTAATTAGGTTCAATTTATTAGAGGTATATTAATATTATATAGTAAAGGTGTATATGTGCATAACAAAGAGGCTTCTTAGCATGTGTTCCATGTTCCAATTTTTGTTTTGTTTTGTACTTTACAGTGGCTGGATATGGGCTCAAATACCAAATGAACGATGGTAACCACATTTTTGCATCTTTACGCTTTAGTCCAAAATAATAAAAAATAGGCTTACAGCAGATTTCTCAATTATCTTACATACTTCTTCCCTCCAAATCCCAATAATTCCATAAAGATACAATAGTGAGGGCTTCAAAACAGGACATGCACACACACACACACACACACACAGGTATTGGTATTTCCTGAGTATTAGGTCATGCAAAGTTTATTCAAGAAATCGGACATGTTCACCTTTAAAGAGAGTGTGGTTAGAAATGTGAATAAAATATAAATTATTTCAATTCACTATAGAAAAATGAGAATAAAGAATGTCATAGACCAATATTAGCATAGATGACCATGATATATGTAGTAAGACTTGTTTTGTTTTGTTTTAACTTTTACTACAAAAAAGAACTGTTGGTATGGGAGTGTGGGGGAGAAAATACCACTCATTTGTATGGATTTTTGTACTAAAAAGATGGAAAACAGCAACCTGTAATTTATTCCTATTTCCACAAACTGGATAGCCTGAAGGCCAAAAGGCATATTAGGAAGAACAAGGTGTCAAAATTTAAAAATTCAAGCAGAAAGAGTCAATTATCATATGGTTTTAGTTACTTGTGGAGCATAAAGAATAACATGGAGGACATTAGGAGAAGGAAAGGATAAGTGAGTTGGGGGAAGTCAGAGGGGGAGAGCAACCATGAGAAACTGTGGACTCTGAGAAACAAACTGAGGGTTTTGGAGGGGAGGAGGTAGGGGGTCAGGTGAGCCTGGTGGTGGGTACTAAGGAAGGCACATATTGCATGGAGCACTGGATGTGGGGCATAAAAAATGAATCTTGGAACACTGAAAAAATAAACAAAAATAAATAAAAGGTGATTTTTATTAAAAAAAAAAAGAAATTTAAAAATGCAAATTAAAAAAAAGATAGTGTTGCCATAATGAAACCATTTGCAGGAGAAAGTGTTTATTTCTAAAGTTAACCTTGATACAAAGATAAAGATTCTACCCTTGAAGTTTTAGACTTTGAAAGACAAAATTACCTTTTAATCTTATTAAGAAGCCATGAGAGGACCTAGCAAAGAATTTTACCATCATCATAATCTTTTGGTACGTAAGAAAAAGCAAGAAAGTGCCAGGAGATACTACCTGTAAGAAGGCACTAAAGTCTTCTGCTATGATTAAATTTAGTTATTCCTGCTACTTGGAAAAGAGAAGTGTTTCTCCCCATTAATTTTAACAACAAGATAGAACATTCCATGACACATTTGTCACATTCTGAAGTAAAAATAGATCCACACCATTGCTTTCTACACCTGCCAGGACCCAGGCCTGACAGGTTTGACTGTGCTGGTGCCTCCTCACCACGGAGCACCAGGCTATGTTGGATCACAAACAGAAACAAGGCCTCCCTTTCTTAGTAGGGTACTTCAGTGCTTGGCAATTAACTGACTGAATCTGGCAGAGCTAATAGACCAAATTATTGTTCATTGTTTTCTGCTGCTTTATTAATCACTGTTCATCAAATCTGACTAAGATCCAGGTCTCTGGTTTGTTGGTTATTGATTTCCTTTGTGTGAAAAGACCAGTCCAGGCTAAATGTTTTTAGTGATGGGAAGAAAAGAGGAACTTCCTCTTGGCTTTCTGGAACTTTTCCTCTGCCAAATTAGAAGGCCAGTGCTTTGGCCCCAAGATATAAATAGAGTGGCAAGGAATAGATTCATAAAAAAAATTAAGCTATGAAAACAGGACATTTTTGCTGGGAGAGTTGTCAAGATCTACTTGCTTTTATGACCATGTGTTGTGTGTCTCTCTTGGCTCTGGTATACCATAGTAGTGCGTAATAAGTCGGCATAAAGCAGACATATGCAGAATTCTCTGGATTTTGACTGCAGAGAACAATTCTTCAATCTGACCATACACTGTGGCATTTCGTATACTTTCTGCTCCTTGACTTGGATGCATATAAAGTGCTTATTCATTAAACATGTATCTTGAGTCTTTAGTTTGGGATTATTCCTGCCCTCGAGTAGGTCAGGAGATCTGGTGGGGAAAATAAGCAAGTCTATACATATTTATTATGAGGCTTATAAAGATTATAGAAGAGGAAATATTAAGAAGAAAATAAGGAAACAAGACAGATGCAGAAGGCTCATAGTCCTCTGTGTATCTTAGGCTCTTATGAGGTCACGTAACAAGTAACTACCTGCTATTAGCTGCGTGCAGAACAGGTAGGGATGGGGAAATACATGCTGCCCAGGGAAGACAGTTCCTTCATCCAGTGCATCAGAAATATTTAATCGAGGGTCAACTTTCTGCTAGAAACTGCAGTTTTCAATGTGATGTGTCTTACAGTAAGGATCAAAAAGGGAGAATGGTGTGAGGCTCCAGCACACACCGCTTGTGCAGGGGAGGGCTGAGGCCGCTGTGCTGTCACACTGCTAGGCCCCTTCCTTCCGACGTGTACTCTGCCTCCGTGTCACACTCAGCCTCATACTTTATAGCCTTTTCATAAAATATTAGAGTTCTTATAAAGAGCCTTGGAGATAACTCTCTTCATTTTTAAGTTTTATTTTCTTAAGTTTTAATTTTTCGATAGAAAAAAAAAACCCTGCACATATTTAATGCATTTGATTTATATTCAGACATATGCATAGACCAGTGATATCAAAACTGCAGTCAAGGTCATAAACGTATCCATTATCTCCAGAAGTTTCCTTGGGTCCCGTGTGTGTGTGTGTGCGTGCCTGTGTGTGTGGTGAGAATACTTAACATGAGATCTACTCTCCTATATTTTTAAGTGTACCATATAGTATTGTGAACTGCAGGCACAATGCTGTCCAGGTTATTCAGTCTTAGGAAAGAAGGACATCCTATGATTTGTGACAACATGGGTAAACTTAGAGGACACTATGCTAAGTGACATAAGCCAGCCTCAGAACAGACACTGCAAAATTACATTTTTATGTGGGATCTAAAATTTCAAACACGCAGAAACTAGACAGGTATTGTTAGTAGGTTATAGTCATACAAGATTCCGCTCATCTACTTGAATTATTTTATTCAGCTTTCGTTAATACACACTGAAATGGGGTTTGATGATACTCAGAAGAATTTCTTAATGAAATATCTAAATAAAAAATGGGTTAGAAAACAACTAATTACATTTTAAAAAGCTTATTTACTCAAATGGTAAATGTCATTCAAAGTGAAAGAGTTTAATACCATTTTATTATTTTTTAATACCATGTTAATTAAAATCATAAGCAAAATAAGGATGGAAGAAATTAAACAAATATGAATATGTAAAACAATTGTAATAGGAAAACAAATGCAAAATTTCAAAAGTAGGCAAATCTATTTTGTTGAGATTTTGTACTAATACAGACAGCACAATTGGGAAAAAAAAAAAAAGACTTTTTACAAACCCAAAAAGATTTGATAAAATAAGTTGGTAAGAAAACTGAATACAAAATAAATATTTTAAAAAATCAGTTTTCTCAATAGTAATAATAATAGTAATGACAACAATGATAACAACAAACATTCAATTCACAATAACAATTAAAAATGTAAGTAAATCTGGGATTTTTTTCTCAGACCATATACATTGAAATTCTAACATATTACAGACAGAGACTTCTATATCATAAAAACAACAAAGTCTGACATGTAAATGTAAAAAACTGAAATCGGGGGTTGAAAGATCTCTTTAACCGAAGCTACATTAAATCACTTCATATAACAAAAGTGACTATAAAAAGTTAACAGACAAATGGTTGACTTGGGAGAAAATAATCAACGGTTACTGTTTATAATATACAAAGAGCTCTGAAAAACACAAAACTGTGTAAATAATGTTAATAAAAAATTCAAAATAGAAAACAAATTATGAGTAAATATGTGGAAAATGATCATAATAATTAATAACCAATGAATGCAAAATGAATGGCCATAAGTGCCTTCACTTTTGCCCCATCAGATCAACAAAATTATGCACAATAATGTTAATGTTTCTGGGAAATTTTAGTTTTTCACTGCTGAAGAAAACGTGAAATAGAGTTTTTATAGGAAACAGTCTGTAAATTACTTTAATCTTCAATATATACTCACCCTTTGACTCACAAATTTCACTTTTCACTTTAAAATAAAAATATTAATATGTTAGAACAAATATAATAGGATGTTATTGAATAGTAACAAAAACCCAAGTAAATTTAATATCAATGAGCTGCAAAGTGGATAAATTATTATAAACTTATAGTAAGCTACTTGAAAGTGGATTTTATCTCCAAAGTTGTCTTGTAGGGATTTTATGGTGTACAATGGAGTATTACATTATAATAATGTGATCTATTTTTCTAAAACAATGAAAACAATCATATATATGTTTTCACTTGTTTTTATATTATCATAAAAAACAAAAGAATTTTTCTTAAGATTTAATTTATTTGAGAGAGAGGGCACAAGCGGGGAGTGAGGGCCAGGGAGGAGCAGAGGGCGAGGGAGAAGCGGACTCCTCGCCGAGCGCGGAGCCCAGCGCGGGGCGCAATCCCTGAGATCATGACTGAGTCGAAGGCAGACATCTAACTGACTAAACCACCCAGGCATCCCAACAATTTTTAATAAAATCCTAAAATAGTGGTGAGAGTTTTATGTAAGAAGAAAGGGAAGGAAAGGAGGAGAACAAGAAATGATCATAAGTAGAAAGGATGCTTCGTCTCCTTCTTGGTGTAGAATGAATGCTATGTCAGCCACCTTGAGAACAAGAGCTCTACTACCCTGATCCCATGCACTGTGTACATCACCACCACCGGCTGCTAAGGCCCCGTGTGCTAGTTATGGGAAAAAATTACATCGCCCCCAATTTAATTAAATATTCCTGACTGATGTACATCCAAAGTTAAATTACTGAATCAGTAATGAGATTTAAATATAAATTTATAGCAAATATTGACTTTCAATTTTCCTTTCTAGTAATATCCTTACATGGTTTTGGTATCAGTGTCACACAGACCTCACGGAACTAGTTGGACATTGTACCATTTTGGTTTTTCAATTCTCTGGAATTGTTTCTAAGATGCATAATTTTTCTTCTTCTGGTGTTTGAAGAAATTGAGAAATCTTTTGAGCTTTGTATTTTCATGTGAAAGTTAAATATAGATTCAGTTCCTGGAAGATGTGTCATAATTATGTCAGTTGAATCAATTCTTGATTTAAACTGGATATTACATTTTTCAGGGAATTTTTCAACTTCAAAATTTTTAAAACTTTGGTATCAACTTATCAGATTGTTCTCTTTTTACCTTTTGTTATCTCCAGGATTACTACTAATGACAATTTTTTAATTCATGATGCTTATGAATTATGCTTTCCTCTCTTTATTTCTCACTTATGATGTTGTACTATGAACTTTATTAATCTTGTGAATTAACTTAAGTTGGCTTTGTTGTTCCTCTGTTGGTTATTGCTTTCTAAATTCATTGCATTGAATTTAAGTTGGTCTTCTTTTTCTGCCTTCTCAAGACTGTTGCTTGGTCTTGGACTGGAAGACTTTCTTTCCCATCTACCGTATGTATTTGAGGCTATAGATCTCCTTCTTAGCATGACTCAAATTTCACCCACACATTTTAGTAAGTTATCAGATAGCATTATGTGTACAAATTTGATTCACTGGAATTTGTTGAGAGTGACAAATTTCTGGTATTCGTATATCCTATATTTTGGCTGCTTCTATCAATATATGAGATACACATGCAAAATATCCCAACAGTAAAAAATAAATAAATTAAATAATATCCCAATGGTGAGTATGGTTTGACTATTCTTCCTTTCATTCTGTCAAATCCTGTTTTAATATACCTTAAGGTTATGTCATTAGCCTCATGCACATGTAGAATATACCTTTAAGCTAATTTGGGGGAAGCCGCTCTATTTGTGGTTCATCTTTTACTGTAAATGCGCAGTCTTTCAAGGATCCAGCCTTTAGTTCTAGCATGTTTCACAGGTTTCACTCTTCTTCACTGGGTCCTGAAGTCAACTGTTGACTATAGACCCAGGAGACTACCAAATACTCAGTGTAGTTTTGTCTGCCTTCTCTCCACAGTTTTTGGATAAACAAAATTTTTCAGTGGCAAAAGCAGCATTAAACATTGCTCCTCCATATCTGGTCCTTCCTTCGTCTCTGGATCTTGACCCCTCATATCATCACTGCTTGCCAAGTCCAATGATTTTCTCATAATATTTTGTTTGACTTATCTAGCTTTTGACATTAGGGGGTTCATTTCAGTCACAGAAAGGTATTCTCATAGTATGCGTCAGTCAGAGGTTGATTTTAAGGTTGTTTCCAGATTGAAATGAGAGGTTGTCTTTCTAAAGTCTGGAAAAATAATTCAATAGAAAACTGTTGTTTCTTAAATCCCCAAAATGGGGCGGGGGCATTAAAATTCACTGTGTTGTACAAAACAAACAAACAAAACCTCCAAATACACAAAAACTATTCTTTTCTTTTTAGAAACTCAGATTTTCTTCTGCACTTTATTTTTAAAGAGTTTATTTATTTATTTGACAGAGAGAGAGAGAGATCACAAGTAGGCAGAGAGGCAGGCCGAGAGAGAGAGATGGAAGCAGGCTCCCTGCTGAGCAGAGAGCCCGATGTGGGGCTCGATTCCAGGATCCCAGGACCACAACCTGAGCTGAAGACAGAGGCTTTAACCCACTGAGCCACCCAGGCACCCCTCTTCTGCACTGTTTTAAAGGAAACTTGGCATTTGCTATATAAGTTTCTTCAAATTATTAGCATGCTATGTTTAAAATACTCAGTGAAAATTTATTACACCATACAAGGCTGCTTCAAATTTTTCTTTATCATCAAGTATGAATTTTTGAGAGAGTTAATAAGAATTACTATTACAGAGGCATTGAATCAACAGGAGTTGAGATCATTTTTAAAATGAGCTCATCTTCTCCTGATATGTCAATTCGGAATACCTTATCTGAGCATGCTCTTCCATGTTAATACCTTTATTACAACTGGACAGAAACTGTATTTTCCCCTAAAACCTGTTGCCTCACATTCTTCACAGCAGCTGAAAACAGCATATGTTAAAACAATGAGGCCTGAGCACCTCTGGGTTTTCGTATGCCGGCATAAAGAAAAGGAAGGTTAATGTCCAAAATAAAGAAACATTAAAAATCCAGATACTTCGGAATAATAGTCCTCACTACTTCGTGGTTTAAAGTCCTCATTTGATGTTGTTTATGGATCTCAGACTTGAATAATAAGTGTGATTTCTCTGCATTTTTGCAAGAAAAACACATGCCAAATTTGTTAGAAGCATTTGCTTTTTATTTATGCATTCACTTCATTCTACATATAATTTGAGTACCAAGCATGTGTTAGCATGCCATTGCCAGATATGGAAGCTGCAACATTTGGTTAAAAAAACTATGCATTTATAGATTCAACTGCTAAAATAAATTATCACTTTACTTCAAATTGCTTTTTAAAGTACATTAGATATTTATATTTACATTGCTTATCACATATTTGTCACCTAAACATTATGTCTTTATGGTAAATGCTTATCAGAATACAAATTTCTAGAGGCAAAAGCAAAATTTAATATATATATGTATATATATAGCTAACTATGCCATGTAGATTTCTCGAAGTTGGTAATATTTTAGGGATAAATTGATGATATCAATGAAGTTTAAGACAGAAGAAATTATGTCATCAAGGAATTGGCACCTTTATTTGTCCCAGGTGGAAAAAGAAATCCTTCACAAGTGTAGGTTCATTCGCATTCTTAGAGTTGAGATACACAAAAAAAATAAAGGAAGCACAATAATCCTCAGAGAAGTTCTTTAAAATACAGGGAAAACTTTTTATGAAGTATCCTTGGAATAATAAGCAGCTTTGACAGGTAGGCATTCTTCATTAATTAAAATAATCTGAACCTTAGTCCTCCAGTCTACTGATCAATCATTTAATTTCATATGAGTAAGGCGACAAATTCAAGAATATGCTCTGTGGGGTGCCCTGGGTGGCTCAGTGGGTTAAGCCTTTGCCTTCCACTCAGGTCATGATCTTGGGGGCTTGGGATCAAGCCCGGCATTGGCTCTCTGCTCAGCGGGGAGCCTGCTTCTCCCCAACCCCTCTCTCTGCCTGCCTCTCTGCCTACTTGTGATCTGTCTGTCAAATAAATAAATAATACCTTTAAAAGAACAACAAACAAACAAAAATATGCTCTGTATGCATGAACATAAGCAATATAGATTTAAAGCGAGAATATTTTTTTTTTAAAGATTTTATTTATTTATTTGACAGAGGGAGATCACAGCAGGCAGAGAGGCAGGCAGAGAGAGGGGAAGGGAAGGAAGCAGACCCCTGCTGAGCAGAGAGCCCGATGCGGGACTCGATCCCAGGACTCTGAGATCATGACCTGAGCCGAAGGCAGCGGCTTAACCCACTGAGCCACCCAGGCACCCAAAGCGAGAATATTTTAACCCAAATATTTTAGTCATTTTCCCTGAAAAAAGGAAGATAGGATTTAGACTGTTACTTAGAAATGAAATGAACATAGCATGGAAATGTATTTTTAAGCAGTGATCAAACTAGGCCAGATTCCTAAGAAACAGAGGTGTACTTAGAAGTCTCTCTGTAGTAATTATTTCAGAAATCATTCTCGAAGAGTGTGCACGTGTGTGTGTGTACTTGGGTGTTACTATTTAATGCTGCTCGTTTGGCTTTTTCTTTTTATATATACTCTCTTCCCTTGTTATTTTCTCCTTGTTTCAATATCCATATCTGTTATCTTTTGTTGATTGTTTATAAAATAAATCATTCACGATGTAAAGTTACATATTTGGAAATCACAATTTAAATAAAAGCATGCATTTTTTTCTATATAAACTACAAAAAAGTAATTGCCTTTCCTTTTTTTGCCAACCACGTAATAGGATGATTTGTTTAAATTTAAGTTTTGCTTTAGATAATAGCAGTTGTAATATACACATTTATATAGTTAAGCAGAATATATGTACATTATTCTATACCTGAAAATGTTTACGGATTTTTCTAGTGATAATTGTTATTATTTTATATTATTATGTGCATCACAGAAACTGTGCTCCTTCTTTTTTTGTATTTAGGGGACTGAACAATATTAAAAGACTGTTATTCAGGAAACTCTTTTTTGCTTTTGACTTTAGAAGAATATATCCCTGTTTACAAAAATAACATGAGTTTATTTCTGAAGGAAATCCGTGTTGGCAAAGCTTAGTTTCATAATTAATTTTACTATTTTCCCTATCCACTTAAAGATTATTAACACATTTAAAAAGATTGCATTCAATCCACTTAGATAATCCATAAATCTGGTGGCAATTTTCAAGTTAATACCTGGTAATATACTTACAATTTTTTTTTACTTCAGGTATGACTCATTAACATGATTACTGTAGCACTCATGAATTATACATTATTTTGAGGATTCAGTCGTGTTTAAGCTTAGTGACAAATGTCAGCTTCAGATTTGTTGTCCTACATTTTTCTTCCTGTCCACGGTTTCTTAAGAAAAAAAAAAAATAGACCATGGCCATGAGAGTGCAACTCTGAAACTAATTTTAAAAATGTACAGGTTACTTTGCTGAATTTTATGTGTACAGCTGATAGTCATTTGGGGGGAATGGGGAATTTATTTATTTTTAGGTGTATTTAGATGTATAGACATTACCTTTCCAATATGTTATTGAGAATCTGTATATCAATAGGTTTTATTATAATTAAGTTATTTATTATAATATAATTATAATTTACTCTTAAAATTCCTATTTCTCTAAGATTTACCCTTTAAAATCCATCCTGCAAGACTCTGTGATTTCAGGTGACACCCCTTACCTTTTCATCCTAATCATATCTACTTTCCTTGACACATCTTTGCTTTTGACATTCCAAATCACTTTTGATTTTTTAAGCCAGCTATATTTTTTGTAATATTGTTGTACCTCTTGCTCATGTTTCCTTTACAATAGTTAAAAATTTCCTTTATCACCCTAAATTATAGTTCAAATGCCACTTCCACTCCAATCTCTTTCATACTAGCAAGTCCTTTCCCCATTCCTTTCTAAAAAACATTGATCACACTTCTAATGTTTAGACATGCTCTGCAATCATACAGATAATAAAACACCCATCACATATATATTCTTATAGGTATATGTCCAACTACCTCTCTGAAGACAAAAACCAATGTTTTATATAATAACATAGTTAGGGTATAAAGCATAATAAAGATAGAGAAAATGTCTTATCAATATGCATGTACACGTTTATATGTATATAGCCAGGGTTTATCAACGTAGTATTCCCTCAGCAGTATTAAATCAAATACTTCCAGGAGGAAGTCAGGAAGCATAACATCTTTTCTAAACCAAAGTTGTATCTATTTCACTGCAGTATTTTCAGGTATAGTATGTGATCTGTAGAGCACAGCTGTTTACACTTGAGAAATGTTACCTCCCTCAGTATATGTTGGGAACTTTTTCAGTGCCAGAAATATACAAGACAGCAAAGACTAACACAGAAGGGTACCTTTTGTTTTTGAGTATTTCTGTGTAAGTTTACAAATTACCATTTTATTTTTTCCAGTTTTATTGAAATATAATTGACATATAACACGTGCAAGTTTAAGGTGCATAACATGATGCAATACTCACATACACTGAGAAATGATCTGGCATTAGCACAGTGACTATAGTAAACAAAAACAGTATTATATACTTAAAGATGCTAACAAATAGATCTTAAATGTTATTACTACACAAATACAAAATGAAAATAATATGAAGTGAGGGAGGTATTAACTAACCTGACCATAGTAACCATCGTACTTACTGTCACACTGTTCTCCTTATGCTTTTTGGGGGGAATGCACCAGACAAGTTCATAGAAATGAGAAGCGGATGGAAATATTCAAGTTCTTCTTCAATATAAACTTTTTTTTTTTAATTTTGTCAAATATGTATCTTTTAATTTCAAAATAATAGCTCTATCAGTTTCCTCTGGAGACACTGAAAATACATTCAATTTTTATTACATGTGAATGTCTTGCAAATATTTATCATCCATAATGGCATTTTTTTCTCTAACCAAATGTCCTCAGTTCCTTCTGCTATGTTCTTTTTTATATAAGAATTTTGAATCGTCCCACATGATGATTATTCTCTGGTTGTGGTGTTGAGTCTCTAAGCACCTCTTAAAATGCAGTTTTCTGAACAAACAAAAATAGAATACTTGAGTTTTAGTTTGAAGTGGTCTAGAACTTCTGCCTCTCCACTGACTGTAATCTATCCTCTGCTTTCTGCCACTTCACTAAAAGTGTTTTTGTTTTCATCTTTCGTGCCCCCATCTAGTACAAAATCT
The DNA here is from genome assembly GCF_022355385.1 of Mustela nigripes. NCBI lineage: Eukaryota > Metazoa > Chordata > Mammalia > Carnivora > Mustelidae > Mustela > Mustela nigripes. The sequence continues at coordinate 82,276,480 of NC_081564.1, read as the reverse complement.
AATGGATTTTTCTCCAGAGCAACAACGATTATGTTACTTCACTTTCCTGGGGCAATGACAAGGTTAGTTACCCTTATATTTGCGCTTCCCTATCATTCTGATAATGACACTCTCTTGGTCTTCCTGCTGTTAGAATTTCTTTGTGTTTTTCTTTGCATGCTTCTGTTTCTTTTTTTGCCCTCTCTTTAACGGTGCTCTTTGGGTTTCATTCTATATTCCCTTCGGTTACTTATCTGCATACTTTTATACACAATGTCTTAAAGGAAATTCAACCATGTCAATGGTTTCACTTCATATACAGGTCCTAGACTGGTCTTTCAGAACCCTATTTTCAACCATTTATCAACTATTTCCTACTGATTCGTCACAGAATGTTAAATCATATATAATTTTCCCCTGAATGATTGTAATTTATTCCAAAACAGAAAATGTGTGCAGCCTTGGGGCAGAAAGGAATCTGTGCTCTTTTTCACTCAGAAATGTAAAGGTCAAGAGAAGGAAGGTTTTCCCCAGATACAGCATGTGAACAAATGTGAATCCCTTTAAATATAAACTAGCATAATGTATCCCGGGTAATCATTCGATATGGGAAACCTGGCAGACTCAAGAAAGAGAAGACCTATTACCATAGGACACTGGGTCCACGGTGCATGCCTCTTGGGGGTACAGGAGAGAGAACTGTCAACAATTGACCGGAGAGCCTTCCAATCCCAGGTGGTTTCTGCTTTTGGCATTTTGCTTATATACTAGTTCACTTGCGTATTCTTTTTCTGAGATTTTTTTTGTGTGTATGATTTTGTTTTAACATTTACATTGTTAAACTGTGTTGAAAATTTAAGTAAAAACATCTACCTTTTTCTAATACCAATTTCAAAAATTCTATCCTTAACCATTAATATAAATTTTACAATGTAATAAATTCATATATGTATATATTATAATGCATATCGATAGATAGCATGTGTATGTATTGTGTTACAAACAAAGTGTCCTCACTTTTACATTCTGTTTAATTGTTTAAATTTCCAACTGACCATACAATCCAGGATTTACTATTATTACCTTCTCCATTATCCTTTACTGCAATATTTAATAAAATGGGAGTTTTATTCAGAGCAGAGAAATTGGTCACACTTTCTCATTCTAGCAGGCATTAGCTTCTGGAAGTCTGAACTATCAGATGAGAGATTTGACTTGCTGTTGCTTCTGCTTTTACTACTGTTGCCCTTAACAGTCTAATCTTTTCTAGAAGGAGCAGTGATGCTTGAAACATAGGTTCCCAAATTTAAGTCTCTTGTTTTATTATTTTTTTTTTAGAATTTATTTGTTTATTTATTTATGTAGTTTTATTTATTTAAGAGCAGAGGTGGATGAAAAGAGGCCGGAGTGTGGGGAGAGCGGGACAAGGAGACGCCTCTGACCGCAGAGTCTGCTGCAGGCCTCAGTCGCAGGGCGCCGGGACCGTGACCTGAGCTGAAAGCACGAGTTGGACACTTAACCGACTGAGCCACCCAGGCACCCCTCCTTCTCTTTTTAAAGTATAAGTTCGATCATCTCCTCATGATTGTTCCTACCCAAACATCAGCCAACAGGGAACATGCGATCCATATTTTTTTTTCTTTTTTAAAAGATTTTATCCAGGGCGCCTGGGTGGCTCAGTGGGTTAAGCCTCTGCCTTCGGTTCGGGTCATGATCTCAGGGTCCTGGGATCGAGTCCCGCATCGGGCTCTCTGCTCGGCAGGGAGCTTGCTTCCCTCTCTCTCTCTCTCTCTCTGCCTGCCTCTCTGCCTACTTGTGATCTCTCTCTGTCAAGTAGATAAATGAAATCTTTAAAAAAAAAAAAATTAAAAAAAAAAAGGAAAAAAAAAGAAGATTTTATCCATCCATTTGACACAGAGAGAGAGACCACAAATAGGTCGAGAAGCAGGCAGAAGCAGGTTCCCTGATGAGCAGAATCCAATGTGTGGCTCCATCCCAGGACCCTGAGATCATGACTCTGGCCGAAGGCAGATGCTTAACCCACTGAGCCACCCAGACACTCCACGATCCATATTATCATGGTGAGGAGAAATGGTAAATTTGGACTCCTCTAAATCAGAATCCTACTAAAAAAGAGCCTATAGAAAATACTTCTGTAAAGTATTGGGAATAATTTAGAATTTTTTTCACTTTGAAACACGGGGAAGTCTGGTTTATCCATGGCTGTAAAAGCACTGTTGGATTGGATTTAGGTATATATCTCCCTTCCTACGCACGTTGATAAACTACTAACAGAATGGGGTCAAGTTATTGAGATTAATACATGGATTGCATTGTTAGTGGTGAAGATAACTGCCAGTCTCAGTTATAAATAGAACACAGAAAAGAGAAATAAAAGTTTGAAAGATATGATTCTGATACATGATCAATTGAACATTTAAATTTAATTTTGTTCTTTCCTGAATATTTCAATAAAATGACAACAATGTGACAAAGAGACATAAATTCATAAAATCAAACTGGATTAGTTCTGCATCTCTAACAAGGTCAAGTTCTGATACCAGTTGAGAGACCCAAGTCGGATATCTGTTTACCAAACTTTTTTTTTTCTTTTCTTTCCACTCAAAAGTTTATAATGAAGAGAAAACATTTGACATTTATTGATTTGGTCAAATTTACTGCATGTCATTGTGCATATGGGTATGCTCTTACATATACACATACACTTTCCCTAAAGCAAGGAAATTTTTAACCCTCCTACCAGATAAGATTCTGACAACTGTCCCATAGGATTAGAAGCTACTCTTGCAGAAGGCAGTGGCATTTACGGTGCTGAGACTAAGGAGAGAATGGTAATCACAATTCAGTGTTGTGTGTCAGTGTACATAAAAAAATTTCCTTCTTTATGACACTAGATCTATGAGATTAAGAACAGAACTCATAGCCCATTTCTTCCTTAATGGAAATATTAAATATTATTTTCATTAAAAATAAAATCTAGTGGTCCTTTCTAACATATTTTAAATGTTTTCTAATATTCAGGACAAGAAATATACTCTTGAGAATATAAAGCCAAAAGTATACTTGATATTAAAGTTGATAGAATGGTCATGATATTTTTATTTTCTTTTGTTACCAGACTTAAAATAGGGTATTATACTTATTAGTTAATGAAGTAATTGATTAAAGTAATTTCATGCTAGACATTACTTACATTTAAGTAATGTCTTTTAGCAGGGAATTATGTAGTATGTCTTCATGTAACATATTGTAATACTTTGATATATTGTATATTATAGGTTGTAATTATTTTAATCATAGTCATTTCGATGTAGGCATTTCACATTTTTATATCATATATTTCACCTAATATTAATTAACATTCAAGCTCAGAATAAGCAGTAAACATTTGTGGGATGAAAGGAAGTGAAAGCATATAGAATCTAGTTGATATACTCCAGAGGGGAAAAGAAAAATCTATGAATTTGGATTTACATTTTCTTTTCTTTTCCACTCAGTTCTGGAGAGCAGGTTTGCCCTTTTCTTATACAAAACCATGAGCTAGTTTGTGTTTACCTCATAAGCAACAGTATTTTAATAGAACAAATAAAAAATAATCTTATCAGATATTAGAATATTTTTGAATTGGAAATTGTCAACATTTGTATTTTTCTGCCAATGCTATTTATACAATACAATTATAAAATATTTTCTGTATCTGACTCATACATTTACTTAAATGTGCTTTGCCCAACCCTCTCATCTGGGCCCATACAAATAAGGCAGGAGAGAATATGGAATTCATATGCAAACATTTAATGTTAATAAGCCAGTGGAGAAAGAATCAACAATGACCAAACCATGGCCATATTTAATGCACCGATGTAAATAAACACTTGGCCAGACATTATCTTCATAGACCCTCATAACCACAGGATGAGTTAGGCAGTTCTAGTCCCTCATTTTACAAATGAAGAAATTTTAACAACGGCAACAGAAGTAACTTACAAGTGGTGACACAGGTTTTAGAATGTCACTCAACCTGATATCCTGGCTTTTCTGCTATGCTCTCACATTGCTTTCCCGCGGTAAACAATTTCATCCATGAGGAAACACACCACACACATAGACACACATTTAATCCTAAACAGTATACATGCGATGTGGCTTCATCAAAGATCGATAAAACAAACAGCAAATAGATTTTCATTGTGCGTTGCAGTTTGTTTTATTGATCTCATGTCTCAAGCTTGATTGGGCCCCTTTGCCATTGTAGTGCACCACCGTTCCCAATCCATTTCACTGGAGGCCTTTTCTTCTCCAGGACAGTAGAAGACTGAAGCCCTACACAGTAAATTGAGTCTTCTGAGGACATTGGTAGAGTTAATTAATAAAAATATATAAAATAAATAAATATATAAAAATATATAAAAAAATATATAAAAATATATAAATAAAAAATATTTATTTTATATTTATTTATATATTTTTATTTATTTAATTTATTTATTCTATTTTATTAAATTTTTATATTCACTTATATTTATATTTATATATTTATTTACTTTATATTTATAAAAATATTTAAATAAAAAATAATAATTAAAAATAAATCACTAACAGGGGCACCTGGGTGGCTTGGTGGGTTAAGCCTCTCCCTTCAGCTCAGGTCATGTTCTCAGGGTCCTCCGATGGAGCCCCGCATTGGGCTCTCTGTTCCACGGGGAGCCTGCTTCCCCCTCTCTCTCTGCCTGCCTCTCTGCCTACCTGTGATCTCTCTCTGTGTCAAATAAATAAAATCTTTAAAAATCAATCAACTAAGCACTAACAATCATAAATGTTTCTAGACTAGTCAGAGAACAGTTCTGTAACTTCTGTACTTCTCAAGAAACTGAGACTGAAGTTCAAGTTCTGCTTTCTTTCATGTGGTCCCTTCAAGAATATGTGACAGAATATGTGACAGCCATAAAACAGAATTCAGATTTCCAGACAAAGATCAAACTTGCTTTTCTTCCCGTGGCATCATCTGTATTTCTTTAAATTCCAGAAAACATGTATTTGAGACTGAAACACATGGTCCAAAATATACCTTCACCACGTGAGAACAATTCTGTCTAAAAACAGCTGGAAGTCGGTAGCCATGGGCGGGACCGAGCAGTTCCTGAGCAGGTGCACCGCAGACGGGCAGCGCTGATGGCTCCGTGGTGCCCAAGCGAGCCCAACTCACGAAACTTCAGAGTTCTGAGATATGCTAATTATGACTCAGATGGGCAGATCACATTTTATGCCATCTTTTAGACCTAAAATACATGTCTTGGTATGAGAGATCTGTAATAGAGCTTTTATGTACCATCATATGTTTATTGGCTCTGCCTTGCTAAGCTTGCAGTTATCCGAACCTGGCAGGCTGATCAATGTCTTATTTCTCGCTGGTTACATTGAATTCAGGTGAATGTGCACATTAGATTTAATCAAGATATTCTAAATATATGATGCTTCTATAACAGGAAAAAAAATGACACAAATCAACTTTATAAATCTATTCAAATTGTAGTAATGTGAGTATGTGTCTCTGTTTTTAAAAACCCCTCAGGTTTTCCTGGTAGTAATGGGCAGCCCAAAAGGTAGGAAGTTTCATTCAGCTCAGATTTATCATCTCAAATGATAATTGTTTACTTATGGTAGTTTTATGAAACCTCCTAGGTATTCAAGACGTGAGAATCTCTCAATGGTAGATCTCAATTCCCTCGTCCTGACTCTCCTACACGGGAACTATTCTGAAAAAAACATATGTCTTCTTATTTTCCATTGTCGGCAATGCTCACAAGTATTAAGGAGTAAACACTCTGATCAAAATGTAACTGCAGATGAATTAGTTCCCAAAGAGTTCTTAGTCTTAGTTAGCCATCCGTTTTGCCCTTTAGAACAATCACTGAAATACCTTATACAATCCTAGGAGTCTTCAGTCATAAGGGAGAGAATAAATATTTCTTAGTACAAAAATGATACACATGTAGTACATCTCTAGATAAGACTGTAAAGTATATAACCTGGGTACCTAACAGAATTCTAAATCATGAATGATTCCTCTACTACTTAACCAAAATTAAAAAACAAAAACAAAACCCTGGCCATTTAAAAATGAACTATAAATAATAATACTGTCATATAGTTTCTCAACAACAACCCCCTCAGCCACACTTTGACATGAGACCCCTGTTTATGGCTGAAATTTTCCCTCCAAACCCCATTTTTTTACCTCCCAGTTTCCTTGTGGGAAAATACACCATTTTTCACTATAAAACTAAAAAGGTTTGAAAATACATGCTACTCTTAAAGAGGGCAAACCTGATTTGGGCAGAAAAACAGAGAAGAATGTGAATTTAATGGAGAGAAATTTTACACTTAATTTCAGCCATAAAACAGACAAACAGGTAAATATACAACACATTACCACCACCACAGAAGGCTTATTTTTGTGCTTTCCCAGTTAATGTACCCCTTGAAAGGCAAACAGTAAGGACTCTATCTGCTAGTTTATTGAACATCCTGTTAATAAAATAATAGTGAATGTTCTATTTTGTACCTGGCTTCTCCAGCTCAATATTATGTTAATAAGATTTATCCATGTGACTATATATTTCAGTACTTTATTTCTCTTTTGGTGCAATATTCAATTATATCAGTAAGTACAAATTGTATTCTTTTTACATTTCTTTTCCTTGCCTTTTTGTTTGGGTGATGACCTCCAGTATCATGCCAAATAGAAAAGGGGACTGTGATCATAAGAATTTTCCCAACTAAAGGGAACATAATTATTATTTTAGCATTGGTAATAACTCTTAGCTATTATTTTGATATTATAGGCCAGTTTAATAAAGTTCATTTCTATTTGGTAGTAAATGAAAAATTTAGTATGAAGTATTGAATATCTGTAAATTCTTTTTCGGCTTTTACTGACATGATCAGATATCTTTTCTTATATATTGAATGATTTTTTCTGTAAAAGCAAGACTATGTTCCTGAAACAAACTTAATTGATCATAACAGATTCATTATATATACACAGGATGAATTTTTTTCCCAAGAACTGTTGGTTTAAAAATTTTAGAAATGTAGACCTATACTTTTCTCTTTTATTTTTTTCCTGTTTTTTTTTTCTTTTTCTTTTTTTCTCCCCCCAGCTAACTTTTCCTGTATTATTTCACTGAATCTGCACAAGTGTCCTCAGGGAAAGATATTGTTCTTACTTTTTCTTTACTGTAATTACTTGGCAGCTCTTGCTATCAATATTATGCTATATTCCTTATAAAATAAGTGGGAAAATCCTATTCCTTATTCTCTGAAAATCTGTTTTCAAGTTTGGGTTTTTTTTTTAAGTTTTAGAAAAAGTCATCTGTGATCTCAGCTTGACTTAGAGTTTTTTCAAGGGCATGCAAAAAATTACTAAATCAACTTACACAATATCTTAAGCTATTCATGTCACACATTTTTCATTTTCATTGAGTTAGAGCTTCTCCCTTCAGTTTGTTTTTCCATTTGTCCCATTTTTCCTCTTATTCCTGTTATTTCTCCTTTAAAATAACTTTTTAAAAAATTAATTGCATATTTTTTATTATTTCATATTTCTCTTTTATTATCATTTTAATTATACAGGCTGTGGTAAGAGAATCATGCCCTCCCTCCAAAATGTTCCCAGGCTCAACTCAGAAACTGTGACTATATGCTCTTACATGTCAAGAGACTTTAAAACTGAGGGGTGCCTCAATGGCTCAGTCAGTGAAGGGCCCAACTCTTGGTTTCAGCTCAGGTCTTTGTCTCAGGGTCATCATCTCAGGGTCCTGAAGAGAGCCCCACAGTGAGCACTACTTTGAGCCTGCCCTGGGCTCTGGGCTTACCACAAGCATCTGTTTTGGATTCTCTCTGTCCCTCTCCTGCTGCCCCTCATCCTGCTTACCCACATGGTCTCTCTCTCTCTCAAATAAATCAATAAAAGTCTTTAAACCTGTGATTAAGGCAGCAGATCTGGAGACAGGAAGATCATCTTGAGTTCTCTAGGTGGGCCCAATCTACTCATATGAGTTCTTAAAAGTGGTAGAGGGAGGCAGGTAAATGTTTCAGAGGGAAATGACTAGAGAAGGCATCGACCCCCAGTTGCAGGTTGGCTGATGGAGGAAGGCAGACATGGGCCAAGGTTTAGATTTAGATCTAAGTATTTTGTTGTTGGGAGTGCTGAGGTAGATGGTATTGGTTTTTCATAAATTCTACTTGTTCGTTGTTGGTATGTAGGAAAGCAATTGACTTCTGCATGGTAACCTCATTATCTTGCAACATTACTGTAATGTTTTATTTTCCTAGAGTTTCTTTGTTCATAGCCTATGTAGCTAATCATGTCATCTGAAAACAAAGACAGCTTTGTATCTTCCTCTCCAATCAGCATACATTTCCATTTCTTGCCTTGTTGCATTAGCAAGGACTTCGAGGACAGTGTTTAAAAAGAGGCAAGAGAGGGGAATCTTAGTGAAAAGCTTTGTTTACTATTTAGTATTACAGCTATGTACTCATAGCTACATACAATTTAGTTGCTTTATTTAGGACAGAAAGGCAAGCCCAACCATCTCCTTTTGTAATTAGTGAAATATAAATGAAGTTTAGAAATATTCTGAGGGTCTTTTATGAAGAAAGATTAATAGAAGAATAACTGAAGTTTGGACAGTCTTTTGGCTTAAGTCCTTTTAAACTGGTATAACCGTGATTATAAATCTTCATTATAAATAATTAAAAAGAATCTGTTTACCTAAAATTATCACTACTTATGTTGATAATGTTAATTTGAGAGACTCTGTATATATATTATATATCATTAATTTTCCATACTTCATACTGTATCTGATATTCCCCTCTACTCCTTAGTAGAGAAATATGTATCTGAGCGCATCATTGTATCTGATAGATACTGTCTCACTGTAAAAAGTTTTCAGTTAAGCTTTAGAGGAATAATTCTGAGAGCATACAGAACTATATACCTAATAAGGAATTTTATACTATTATTTTTGAAATTATAAATAGTGTTGAAAAAGTAAGAAATTATTAATAAGCTGTATCAAATAATCTATTATCCATTGTTGAGTAAAATTAGAAATTTCAAAAGGTAAGAGTGGCTTCGATCCTCCTAATATTGTGAAATGCATGCTACAAAATGTGTAGAACATCACACGATTATGAGACAAGAGTCAAAGCATGAAATATTAATGAATTTGGGGATATTTGAGAAATATAGCACAAGTTTTAAGAAAACAGAATAAAAATTGGGGCACCTGAGTGGCTCAGTGGGTTAAGTATCTGCCTTAGGCTTCAGTCATGATCCCAGGGTCCAGAGATGGAGCCCCATGTTGGGCTCCCTCTCCCTCTGCCCCTGCTGCTCCCCCTGCCTATCTTCTCTCTCTTGCTCACTCTCTCTCAAATAAATAAATATATCTCTTAAAAAAAAAAGAGTAAAAGTTAAATGCAAAATAAAATACACATACAAGCACACATTGATTTGGGGACAAGTAAACTGAGAAAAACTCACTTTCTGTTAATATCAACATGATTTAAACAGACATTTAAGAGAGCCTTCAGACATGATAACAAATGGGAAACAAACAGCACTGCAGGGAGATGTTTAATGTTATGTAGAAAATGTTTTGATATGCAAGACTCTGCTGAGTGAGGGATGTCCTTTTGAAGGGCAGGCTCAATATGAAAGATTCTTTCCTGCAGGAGAGGAGTCCATAGAAAGCTCTACAGTCCTGCAGAGCAGACAGAATGCAGGGACAGCTGGGCCTCATGGGCGGGGGCGGGGGGGGGGGGGGCGGGTAGAGGTAGAAAGTCACAAGACTGGGCAAACCGAGCCATAGAGATTTCCTGATTTTCAGTGATAGACAGCGAGCATCTAGCTGAGAACCTTGAAAAAATAATTACCCTGCTAAGAAAGAATGGAGAATGTCCTAGAATGAATAATAATGACTGATTCAATCTGCAAGAAATAATGTAACAAACTCTCCTCAAAATTTCACAAATTATGGAAAAATAAGAGAAGAAGTTAGAAACAGAACAAGGCAGAACAGTGGCAATGTCCTTGATCACAGCTACATGGGGCCTTTTTTCTCCTTAAAACTTAAGAAATAAGAACTGGAAACTATCCAAACATCATAGACTGCCAATAACGGGCTGCCACATGCAAAATTACCTCAATGAAAAGACTGTATGTTTCATTGCATAGTTAGAGTTAAATCATCCTCAACTAATCCTTTTGTGGATTTCGTAAAGTCCAAATGTGGAAATAAGATCTCCTACTGAGATTGTTTCGGATAAGCTGCACTCAAACTGTGAACCAGCGTCCCAGGGGCCAACTCCTTGAAAGATGGAGAAAAAGACAAAAGACATCAGGTGTTCAGGTTTCCACTGCAATTCAGTGTCGGACTGGACCGGTAATTGAAATCGGAACAAAAATTTGCCTCCTCAAAAAACTTCCAAACGAGAAGAATACATTGAAAACCAGTGTGACAATGCATATCCGTATTGTATTATGTGAAGACTATGTGAGTCTCACGGTGAAAGTCTGGGTTTCAGAAACATCAGCTAATTTACTGTCCTTTTTGATTTTCCGGGGTCTCCACTAGTCATTTTGAGATGCCACATAATAGGCAAACAGAACAAACCAACTTAATTTGCACTTAATTTATGGACCTAATGCTAGATTGATATATCTAAACACATATTCCATAATTTTTGCTATTATATAAGTTGCATATGATTCCAAACTCTCATTAGGTCAGTTTTCCCCTCCTCTTATGGGCAGCCGATATATGCATCCTTTGTTATGGTCTTTATTTCTTATGTCAAACAGCATGACAATCTTACCAGGCTTTGCAGTTACTGAAGTTGGCAAAAATGTTTTTTCACAAAGATCTACATTTTATTTCAAAATAATGTGATACATAAATTTTTAAATCTGCAATCTTTGTATAAAACTGATACAAATTTACATTAAAATCACTTTTAATTAAGATACAACTTGCATACAATTACTCAATCCATTTTAAGTGTACAATTTGTTATTGTGGCTCTCCCTAAACATTCACATACATACATATACACAGACACACACACACACACACACACATATCAAATGACAATAGAATTAAAATATAAAAAAGAACTATTTATAGTTTTATAGATGACCATTTCCCCATCCACAGTCCAGATTTCTGTCACTCTAGAACTGGCTTTTCCTGAATATATATATATTATGTAGCGCGTCATCTTTCGTGTCTGACTTCTTTTCCTTGTTGCATGTATCTGTGATTCATTCTGTTTATCGCTGGGTCGCATTCCATCATATGGAAATGCCATAGTTTGTTTATCCACTGATATAATAGACATCTGGACGGTTTCCAGTTTTGTCAGTGATGAGTACACATACTGTGAACATTTGCATTCATGTTTTTGGGAACATATGCTTTCATTTCTCTTGAGTAAATACCTAGGAATACAATTACAGGAATGTATGGTAAGCATATGGTAACTTTAAAGAAACTGCCAAATATATTCTAACATGGCTGTACTACTTCGCATTCCCATGAGCAATCTATGATATTTCCATTTGCCTCACATTCTTGTCTACACTTGGTATTGCCAGGGTATTTAATTTAGCCGTTCTGGTGGGTATATAGTAGTATCTTGGTGAGGGTTTCATTTGCATCCTTGTAATAATTCTTTATAAAAAGCATCATTTCATGCGCTTAATTGGAATTTATGTGTCTTCTTTGATGAATCTGCATAAGCCTTTTATCCAAGATTTTCATCGGTTTGTTTCCTTATTATTGAGTTGTAAGAATTCTTCATTTTCCAAATGCAAGATATTCATCATATATATTTTGCAAATGTTTTCTCCCAGATGTGGTTTGCCTTTATATTTTCTTTCTCTTTTTTTTAAGATTTTATTTATTTGAGAGAGAGAGAGCACGAGCGAGGGAGCATAAGCAGGGGGAGCTGCAGGCGGAGGGAGAAGCAGTCTCCTCGCTGAGCAAGGAGCCTGATGCGGGACTCAGTCCCAGGACCCCGGGATTGACCTGAGCCAGAGCAGATTTTTAACCAACTGAGCCACCTAGGTGCCGACCCTTATATTTTCTAAATAGAATCTTTCAAAATATTTTTGTAAGTTTGTAATTTTGATGGAGTCTAATTTATTAAGTTTTTAGTTCTATAGTTGCTCTTTTCTTTTTAAAGAAATCTTTGCCTCACTCAACCTCACAATTATTTGTTCTTTTTAATTCTAGAATTTTTAAAGTTTTAACTTCAAACTACAGGAGATTATATGCAAATGTAAAGGTAGTGAATTGAGGAGTTGTAGGTCACACTGTCTGAAATAAATCCTCTCCGGCCACATCAATCACCCTACATTGTCTGTCCTGTAAAGTGGTTCTGCTTTCTAAATTTCAGTGCTCTCATTGGTAAAATAGAGATGATACAAGCTAGCACTGAAAACATGTAATTGTTTTATGGTTATATAATGTTATATGAAAAACTTGGCATGATGACTAAGTCATACCTTAGTACATTTTAACACTGTCACTTGTTATTATTTTTTCATTATTAGTATTAATTCCTTAATAATAAGAATGCTTCTTTTCTAAGCAGGTGGGAGGCACCTGGCAGGCACCGTCAGGAGAACATGCAACTCTTGATCCTGGAGTTGTAAATTCAAACTCCACATTGGGTGGAGAGATTATTTAAAAATAATATTTAAAAAAAAAAAAACATGAAAAAAGAAGGAATTAAGACTTCACCAAACATGTTATAATGTGTCCATCAAAATCATCAACCCTCCCAAAGGTAAATAAATATAAATGCTTATTCTACAACAATAGATGGAGAGAAGGTATTTTTCAAAAAATTATATATGAATCAACATTTGGTCTATTCAACTATATCTAATATCTTCTGATAGACTGATGGCTATTTGTCAGATAGAAACGCAGATGTTATTATGGCTCACATGCATGTTAACAAAAGACTAGACTAGAAACTTTTACTATATGATTCTAAAAAACACCCAATAGACAGTAGGTACCCTTTTAAACACTTCACGTGCTCATTACTCAATCCTCACAAGAATCCTATGAGGTGGACAGACATTAGTATCCACAGTTTGCTAAAGGGACAAATGGGGCAGAGAGGTTATCTAAATTGACCCGGGATTCTTTAATGTGAAACTGGTAGGTGAGTTTAAGAGATACAGTTCCAGAGCCCATGTTCTTAATAGCGACATCATGCCAACTAACAGTTGCTATGACGAGGCATGGTTCCTGTGGGTATATGCCCCAGAGACCTGTGGGGGAATCAATCCTTCAGGAACCTGGACAAAAAGGGAGACCAACTGAGAAATTCTGAGGATCAGATGTTAAGTAACCTAAAGGTAGATCTGCATTTCCTTTTACAAAAGGACTTACACATGCAATATTGTGGTGGTTTGTGCTTATGTCTGTAACCTATTACTGTTGACCAGTAAGTGCTGGCCTTATAGGAAGTGAGAGTGCTATTCCTTGCCCTGGTGGTGTCAGGCAACTTCAGCAAAGGGATGGATGTCTCTTGTAAGCAGAAACCTTAAGGACTGGTATGTGCTTTGCTGTGTTTAGTTTTGCCCCTTCTCTGAGCTAGAGTCAGCTTTCTCAGGCTGCTTCTGGAGTGAAGGAAGCTTGGGAGCGAAACCACAGCTGAGGCACAAAGGGGACACACTGTGAACAGAAATCAGTTCTGTTTTTCTAAGCTGCCTGTGATTTGTCACGTGTTACCGCAGCATAATCTAGTCTATCCAAATTGACACAGAGTTCCCCCTTTCAGAATTTTTAATTTAAAGTAAGATTTAACTCATTAAACGAGTATATGTCATGATCTCTGAATGATATTCTCTAAGCTGGCCAGCAGAGAGGTTTGATAGTGAATACGGCCGCATAGTTAAGATAGGGGTTGGCATTCCACCGTTGTGAACAAACAGGTAAAGAGAATATGCATATAGAGATAATGGAATGTTATTTGGCCCTAAAAAAAGAAGGAAATCTTGTCACTTGAGACAGGATGGGTGAATCTAGAGATAGATAAGGGAATAAAGCCAGTTACAGAAAGACAAATTCTGAATGATTTAACTTCTTTGAGGTACCTAAAATAGTTAAGTTCATGGAATCAGAGAACAGAATGGTGGTTGCCAAGAGCTTGGGGAAGGGGGAAATGGGAAATTGTTTTTCAAAGAGTATAGAGTTTTTATTATGCAAGTTGAATAAATTCTAGAGACCTGCTGTCCAGATAGCACCACTGGTTCACAACATGTTTAAATTTTGTGCACTTAAAAATATCATGTACCAGGGCGCCCGGGTGGCTCATTTGTTAAGCATCTGCCTTCAACTCAGGTAATGATCCCAGGGTCCTGGGATCAAGTCCCACATCAGGCTCCCTGCTCCACGGGAAGCCTGCTTCTCCCTCTCCCACTCCCCCTGCTTATGCTACCTCTCTCACTATCTCTCTCCTTTTGTCAAATAAATAAATAAATAAATAATCTTTTTAAAAAAATCATGCACCTTAAGATATAGCAAGATGAGAGATCTCATGCTAAGTCTGCCTACTAAAAAAATAGGTGAAGAGCTACAAACTTCAAATTATGTACAAAGTTCAAGGTACAAAGGTACAAAGTTCAAGTTATGAAATAAATAAATCATAGAGATAAAAAGTGCAGCCTAAGAAATATAGTCAATAATATTATGATAATGTTGTATGATAGTTAAAATTTTGAGCATTGCCTAATGCATAGAATTGTCAAGTCTCTATGTTATATACCTGAAACTAATAGAACACTGCACGCTAATGTACTTTAATAATAATTGGAACAACAAAAAGAAAGCAAGGAAATCTTTGGAGGTGATAGATAATACTTTGATTGTGGTGATGATATCATGATGTATCCATATGACAAAATTCATCATTATATATGTGTTCATTCTTATATATCGATTATACATCAGTAAAACTAAAAAAAGAAAAAAGAAAAAGGCCGATGTTGAATATTCTCAGATTTCCCTGGAGTTGAGCTAATAATCCAATATATCACCCTTCATGGTTAGCTCATCTTTTCGCTGAGGGAAAACAGACTAGAAATGTTTCTGGAAGCACTTCTGATTTTTATTATACTCCCCAAATCAAAATTATATATGATTGACAGCCTCAATATTAATGGCCATTTTGTCTCAAAAACCGTAAAGATGCATACATATTACACCAGAGGTTTTATGAGTCTTGTTAACACTGTTATAGGGAACGAGTTTTATATTTCAGGTATTTTCTTGCCCTTTTAGTACATCAAGAAGAACTTACATATTTATGACAGAACATTGCAAAGAACTCCTGAAATGCACTTTTTCAGTTAAGAGAATAAAATCAGTAAAATCCGTGAAACAGAAACAAGTTCAAGAATTCACCTTATAAATATTCCCATCTTAGCTCTTACTCAGTAAACACGTAATGTGGTATCATTTCCCTTGTAGAATGCTACTGCAAACCATGATCAATATATAAAAACAAAGGAACTTGTGGTTATCATTCCAGAGTTAAGGGTAATCTGAGTCATCATATACTTATCAGCGAAAATAAGCGAAATGTGACACCACGTTGTGCATATTATCAATCCACTTCACAGATTAAATTTTTAAAGTACAGGTTGAAAGATCACTTGGGGAGTATGGCTATCTGTAATGTCCACTGTCAGTATGATCCCAATTTGTAGAGAAAACCGTGGCACAGAGTTCATTTAGAAATGA
Source organism: Mustela nigripes (assembly GCF_022355385.1). Taxonomy (NCBI): domain Eukaryota; kingdom Metazoa; phylum Chordata; class Mammalia; order Carnivora; family Mustelidae; genus Mustela; species Mustela nigripes. The sequence goes on along the minus strand of NC_081564.1, from coordinate 82,260,650 downwards.
GCCAATCTATGGTGCTGTAAAATTAGCTACATGCAACATAGCCAGAGGGAGAATGTCCTCACATTCTCTTAGAAAACATTTCTACAGATTAATTATCAAAGAAAGTCTGAGTAGAGATGCTGAAGCATGAGCCTTCTACAAGTTCAGGTGACAGTAATCATGGACAGTGTCAAAAACTTAGGATTAGTTGCAGTAGAGGAACTGGTTTATACTCATCAATACTTCCATGCTTATGATCTCAGTCTTTAAATTGAAGGAGGACAAAGAAATAACAGTTTACGTCCCCCATGAACATCAAATAGACATAAGCGGCACTCAAAAAACTTAAGTATAAGTTTCTCACAACTTTGAAGTAAAATGTTTTCTTCACTCTTAGGACAGGAAAGGTACACATGCAAAAGATTGGTTTTTTCCAAACCCTTTAACCAGAAGAGTTTTATGTCGGAGCTCTGAATTTTTCCCTCAACTGTAGTACTAACCCTAACTTGAGCAACACACAAAACCCTGTTCATTTCATTTTCGAGAAATAAGGACATTATCTACTGCTATTCACTGCACATAAACATTTACAAATTGTGTTTTTGTTTTCAAATACACACTCTCTCCTTTCCTAAGTCTCTTACCAATAATTTGACTGTGAAGAGGTAGATACACGAAAGTGCATTTTCATTTCAGTTTAAATTAGTGTATAGTTTGTTTACTGTTTTCCATTCGCCTTTTATCTCCCTATACAGATTGTAATACCAGTGCTTGAAAAGAACTGTAAAAACCATTTCACTATATTTTTATACTGTAAACGTTTCATTTGAAATGTATTGGCCCAATGAATTTAACAGTTATGTGCCAGCAGGTGGAATGTTTGTTTGAAAATGATTTCCAGTTTCTAATTCTCTGCTCAGCCAGGAGGAGTATCTACAGTGATGTTCTGAGCCTAAGCGGAAAGAACACTAGGTTTCCTTTTATGAATCATTTGAAAACACATTCATAGTCCTCTCTGTTTACACTAAAAATGTTTCCCAGCTAGGGTTACCAAGGAGACTCTGGTAGATACTTCTCACCTGGTCTCCTCTAATTGGTGTCCAGGGATTGTGATTTATAGCTTAGGAATGAGACGCACAAAAAACACCAAAAAATGCACAATGAATCCTTTTCTGCCTGTGGTACACGGGGAGGGTGACTATGTATCATGCTTCGGTCTCTGTTTATAAGAAACTATGGGATCTCTTCCCTTCTCCTCACTTCTTCATCACCCACAAATCTTCTAATTCATGTACTGCTTTTGCATTTATTTTACAAATGGGGAACTGAAAATATTTTCATGAAAACATCACAAAAATTTTTCATTCTCCATGTGGAATTAATTGTCATTGAACAAGGTTTCCTGTGAAGGGCCAAGAATTAGTCTGGAGCAATTAATTTTCAGTCTCAACCACATATTATAAGTCAATCTTTACAAGTTATGTTGAATCTGAATGACACCACAATGCCTAGTGGACATGGGGGGCATGTTTGTAAGAGTGCCAAGAAGGACATTCTTGGCAAGAATAACATCTCTCAGGTTGTACTCGTCTTCTTTTTTTTATTTTTTAAAGATTTATTTATTTATTTGATACAGGGAGAGAAATCACAAGTAGGCAGAGAGGCGGGCAGAGAGAGAGAGAGAGGAGGAAGCAGGCTCCCTGCTGAGCAGAGAGCCCAATGTGGGGCTGGATCCTAAGACCCTGAGACCATGACCCGAGCTGAAGGCAGAGGCTTAACCCACTGAGCCACCCAGGTACCGCTCAGGTTATACTCTTAACTGTAGGTATACTTAGAATTATTTCAAAAGGTAGAGAATGAATGGGCTTCTATTACAGGTTCTTTTAATTCAAGAAAGATTTAGAATCTGCACTTGAAATCTTCTTATAAATTCAGAATCATGCTACTGTTCACAGAGGAATTCATCTGGGAGATCACTCAGAAATGTAGGCTGGTGATGGATTTGGGGTACTTCTCACTGACTCGTTATGAGAAAAGGTAATCTGAAATACCAGAATCCAGCAAGGATCTTGATTTCCAGATATTTTATTCTAATTGCAAAAGCTATAGTGATTTGTAAACTTTGGCTACCTTGCGATTTATAATAAATGTGTTACTGAGAAGTATTTAATGCAAATCAAATTTTGAGAACTTAAATAGCATTTTAGATGCACTCAAAAATTCTCTATTTAGTGGAAATGTGCACTGATTAGTTTTGAAAGTGATCACTCATTGCCCAGTTCATATTTTCAGGAAATCCAGGTTTAAATTTGTCCTGATTTGAATAACTTTCTATCTTACTTTGTATTTGTAATCATTCATTAATCCACCAAGCCATTCAAATGACTTAAGAATATCTAGTCTTTATTAGGTGAAAAATTAGAAATAGGAGAGATGACTGATTATACATTATAGTCCCTTCATTCATTTCAATAACTGTTTGATGTAATTTTAAATAAACAAACAAGCATTCACTTCTGTGAATATCATCTAAAAGTGAATTATAAAAGAACTTTATTCTTTTATCATTTACTAATGGTTAAAAATAAAATAATAATTTTTAAAAATCTATGCTCATCCAGACTTAGCGATCACTTTAAAAATCATTTACGTTATTGCTAGAAAAAGTTGTCACTGCAATTTTCTAGTTAAAACAAAGTCAAAGATAAACGGAGAATAATCCCAACTTGTTGAAAGCTGTACTTTCCAGAACAATGGCTCTGAAGACTCACAGTAGGGAAAAGTTGTCTACAACTTGTTTCCTGAAACATGGCAAAAGAAAGGAAAACATCAAAGGTACCGTTCAAGGACTCATTTTATTTATTCTGTGTGTTGCAGTTGGCAAAATATATACTATACAGTATGTGTCAACACTTTCTCATTCCTGAAGGTGGAGGAAATGTCCCCCGATTTGTATAAAATGACAAAATTCCTCCATGTCCTTGGCTTAAAGCCTTAATATTGTTTTTCTCTCTTCAGTAAGTGCAATACATACCTGTCATGGTGTAGATGTGTGGAGCTTTTCTTTTTGTTTGTCTAATAACATTAATTTACCAGCAAGGGGAAAAATGTGCTTTGACCTGCCAAGGGTTAGATGAGAGATGGATGGTTGAAAGAGAGCAAGAGAAAGAGATTATCCTTAAGTAAAGAGACACAATCATGTATATTCTATCTTCAAATATATTGTAGTCATAGGCAATATCCAACATCGTCAATATTGAATTAGTTATTTCCTTATTTTTAAATATTAAGCTTTTATTATAGCAACAATATCTTTAAAAGCTATAATAGCAATAACCGATTGTTCATACTCTTTTTCACAGGGACTTAGAGATTTAGAATGTAATTATTTGTCCAATACTAATGCCTAAACTGAAATTTTACTCCTACCCATTCTAAAATGATTGCATGTGTTCTTGCATATATAAGCATGATTTATTGTGTTTTAAAGAGAGAGACCATGCTCACTTTGGAGCGGGAAAGAGCAGAGAGAGAGAGAGAGAGAGAACCTTAAGCAGGCTCCGTGCTCAGTGATGATCTTGATATGGGGCTTGATCCCAGGACCCTGAAATCATGACCTGAGCTAAAATCAAGAGTCAGACATTTAACTGACTGAGCCGTCAGGCGTCCGTTAACCATGAATATTTTTGAAAACAGTAATACATCTGCACACATAGAGAAAAATATTTACAGAGTTTAAGCTAGTGATTTCCATAAGAATATAGAGACATGTTGTCAACTGGCTCTAATACTGCTTCCCAGGTCTAGCAAATATGGAAGCAAATATCATAATTTTTCTCTTTCTTATCCATCCTTAAAGTCCTACACATTTTAGCACAGTTCATTGGAGAGGAAGATTCAATATAGTATTAATTATGGAAATTTTTTTTAAAGACAAACTCGGAAATAATGCAAACCAGAGTTTAACACTTTAAACATTTTACACTAAAACTTAAAGGATAATCACATTTATTTTTCTGTATAACCTATAGCTTCTCAGAGCTTTTTTTCCCCTACTTTATCTTCCAGGTAAGAAAATTTTTTCTTTCTGAAAATTTTCTTCAAAAATCAACAATAGAATTTTAGATCATTTTGCATCCAAACTATGATCAGAAATGCACATTCAGTGATTTTTCTCTTATTTCTTTATTTTATCTTTTGCAGAATAGCCATCAGCTATTAAGAAAAGTTGACTTTTTGGAGAATAAAATGTGTTTTAATGCCTGTAGTTCAATTGTGTTTTTGTAGATGATATCTAAGTCATGTAAAGAATAGAATATATTCTCTCTCATATGTAATCCAGTGATCTCTTATTTTTCATATACCAGCATAATTACATTCCGTTTCCTTTACTAGTAGTTTAATTTAAGATAAACTGAAATTTTAAATCCAATAATTATAGAAAAGCCTCAGAAAGACATACATCTCTCATCAAGATGGCTGTTACAATGACTTCAATGTTACAAACTTACCTGCAGATTTTCCCTGAAACGTGAAATACAGCGTTATCAGTTGTAATCATTGATTCAGAGTGAGCTGGAATTGCAGGTAAGCTATTCTGTACTCACAAGGGACAATATGATTTAAATTCCATGTAGATAGAAAGACAAATCTGAAACATTACTCTATAGCAAAATTAATTATTATTCCATTGGGAGCTTTCAGGACCCATATTTCTACATTACATTAATTTAGCTATAAATATAAATATTTCAAACTACTGAAAATTAGATTTAAAATTATGGAATATCTTATGGCCAAACTATAAACCAAGAAGAAAAATGAGAGAGGCAGATGTGCTATTTTGAAATGTATCCACTGAGTTTCTGCCCATGTCGCTCTCTGCCTCACACCTTCTGCTCCTCCTCCCTCCCCCTTTGCTCTCTCTACCCAAGCAAACAGGGTAGGAAATACTGCATCCACATGCTCTTTGGGGAAAAAAAGCACACAGAAAAAATAAACTTTTTTTGGATAACTTTATGTACTTAATTTTAACAATGATCAATAAAATAACCATAATAACCATTTGGCTTCCCAGTATAATATTTTTTAATACTTCTCTAAAAATATATAATGCAGGATAAAGATTGGAAGGCACCTCAGAAATCAATGAAAGGAAGAGTAATAATTTTCTAGAAGTATTGTTATAAATGTCAGTTCATGAATATTGAAGCTTCAGATTTATAACTAGGAAAATTATATTATCGGCATAACCCTAATTAAACTACTTTAAGCATATACACACATACACCATGAATATACATACTTTTGTTATATCTTGTCAAAATTAAAAGTAATTCTATTTTTGATGAAGTTATAAACTTTAATTCATAAATAATATATCTGACCTCAAAGCCTGATGGTGACAACTTTTTTTTCCTGAGAAAATATTGAATATTGAATATTGAATTTGTACAGTAGAATATAATATCATGTCAGGCTAAATTCCACTTGCTCTGATTCATTAAATTATTTATAATTCTGGAAGGAATTATTGTTCACCTATCTTGTACCAGAAATTTTTTTCGGTTCTGGGGCTATTGCAGGAAATGAAGCAGTCACAGATCCCACTCATGCATTTTTTGCAGAGGAAGATCCCCAACACACAAATGAATGGAAAAGTAGTACTTAGCTGTTCAGGGGCAAAGCACCCTGGAGCCTTTATAAATGTGCGTTTTAATTAGTTCAATACCTGAAGTCTTTTACACTAAATAACATCCATACTTTGTCCCATTCTGTCCTTGTAGAGGTACCTTCCCTGCCCCCACCTCCCCTCCCTGCACCGCCTTCTTCTGGAAAGAGCAGACGTTATATGGGCGCGGATGCAGGAACACACGGCGCTAGGGGCTTGGAACGCTGTGGACGTTTTTGTGTGGTAACTGGAATTGTCTTAGTGAAATGAGAAACAATAACTGGAATTGTCTTAATGAAATGAGAAACAAGGTTATCACCTGGTGATGGGGGGCGGTGGTGAGGAAGGGGAAAGGGATGTGCAAAACTGGGGGAGAGGAGAATTAGTGAAGCAGCGGGTTAGGAAACGGGAAAGCAAATACAACTGAGAATCCCAGAGGCAATGTCAGTACAGCAAGTGGCAGCAACCTGATGTATCAGGGTCTTATTTTTCTCTAGCCAAGTATGGGTATAGGTGCAGAAAAGCAGAATGGGCACAGAACTGGAATATAATGAGAGATGTTTCTCCCCAAGACAGTAGGAGGAAGTCATAGGACAAAACTGTTGACTATTGTTATGCAAATAAGTGAACATCAGCTTTGTCTATGATGTTCTTTTATTTTGAAAGTTATGTATGTTATCTGGCTCAACTTTTTAAATCATATTACCTATAGGTTTATTTAAAAAAACATTTTGTCTTTATAATATTCAACGTAGGAGAGGGAATTTTTCAGAATACATAAATAACATTTTTTAAATATTTTGTTATTTAGGAAAAATAAGGGATCCTGATAAAGATGGTGCTTTACTTTGATCAAGATGAAGTCATTTAGAATTTTAGAACACTGGAAAAAGAAAAAGATGAAGTCATTTACAGTGAATCATCAATACTTTGATATTTTGTTCTTTTATATGGGTGCAGGTGAGAATACATAATAAGGTGGTTTCTTTTTCTATTCTCAGCTGTTGAGAAAATACAAATTTGAGTAAGAGTAAATACAGTAAATCCCCTCTTATAATTATGCCAACATTATAAGAAGCAGAGTAAATAAATTATAACAAATGACTTTACATAAGAGAAGTATTTCTGGAGCAAGTTTCAGAAAAGCAGAGGTACTTGGATTTAAAATCTGAGCATATTCACTGAAAATAACGTGTTAGTTTCTGAATCCAAAAGTAAGGAGGGGAACTAGGTCCTTGGAAAAAACTGCCATATTCATTTCCTAGAACTACTTGAAGAAACCAGTAATTGGATTTGAATTACGAAATGGTTCCTGTGTACCTTTTAGTGGCATTAAATATACATCGCATCCTTCTTGGCCATTCTCATTTTCCTTTCAAGTTTCATACAGTTCCAGTGTTTTCTGCACTTAAGATCATTTCTTTATGCAAAACTAACTATATCTCCATACTTTCTTAACTTTTTAAACGTTTTATTTATTTATTTGAGAGAGAGTGTGCAAGAGAGAGAACATGGGGGGCAGAGAAAGAGGGAGAAGCAGACTCCCCACTGAGCAAGACCCTGGGATCATGACTGGAGCACTTAGCCAACTGAGCCACGTAGGCGCCCCTCTACACTTGAGTTCATTGGCCTGCATCCGTTGCATTTGTAGCAAGCAGGGAAAGCGAGGTTACTTTCTACTAGTTCTGGAGTGAGTACTAGTGTGTGGTATTCTTTAAATTGAAAAAAAATATTATTTTTATTGTTACTGAAAAAAGTAAGGCTGAAACATTATAACCTCATAATCTTAAGGAAAATTAATTAAGCATGTTAAATAGAAGTTAAACGTGGAAGGAAAATTGTCTTTGTCTACCACATTTACATCATAAATATCCTGGCCTCAATTTACTTCTTAGGTTATGCCTGCACAAAGAAAGATTAGGATATTATTTGGGAAAAACTGACATATCAAATTTTAATGAATATGACTACACCAAAAATTTTTACGGAATAATATGCATTGACTGTTGGTAAACGATTGCTATGATGTTTCCACCAAATAATTGAATACAGCAACACCAAGTATTCCAACAACAATATTAATGTCAAAACACAATGATAGAATCTGTTCATATTCATTTCTTTATACATATTTTACTGATTTATACATTGTCTACACACTACTAATTCAAATATAGTTCATGTTTTAGCTAATTTTGTTTATTTGTTGGTAGGAACAAATATAGTGTGTGGGTGTGTGTACATATCTATCTGTATATATACATATATATGTATGTACGTATCTATCTGTATACATATATACACTTTGAGTATTGTACATACTACATGCATGGTATGGAACTTAATTCTCAAAGATTTCGTTGGTTGTTTGTTTTTTTCTGAACCAATGTTCACTGATAATAATATATTTAAACTATGCAGTTTAAGCTTATTTTTATAGTTAATAGCCTTGCTGCGTATTTATTATTCATGATTCTCTTTTGGGTTCAGAATAAAATATGTCTGTTTTAAGTGTTCAACTAATGTTTCCTTCCACAAAGAAAATTTAAATCACTTTTAATACTAGTAAGTGGAAAATCTCTTTTAAAACATTTCCTTTTAAAATTGAGATCTCCTGGGGCACCTGGGTGGCTCAGTGGGTTAAAGCCTCTGCCTTCGGCTCAGGTCATGATCCCGGGGTCCTGGGATCGAGCCCTGCATTGGGGGCTCTCTGATCAGCAGGGAGCCTGCTTCCCTTCTTCTCTCTCTGCCTGCCTCTCTGCCTACTTGTGACCTCTGTCTGTCAATAAATAAAATCCTTTAAAAAAATAAAATTGAGATATCCTATAAACTTGCATCTTGTAAACATTTATACTTCTCATATACCAGCATAAACAACTTTTAGAAGATTTATAAATGAAATCAATACACAGCAAATATTCTTTCTTCTTTCTAAGACGACTATGGTATGATATGGAATATTGAAAAGTGAGAACAAGCTGAATGAACATTAGCTTTTCTTATAGAAGAAAATACATTATATATCACTATCGTAAGAAAGTTTTAAATATGAACTATTTCAGAAACTGCCAAACTACATTTTTTGTGGTGTTTTTTTTTTGCCAAACTACTTTTTTTTTTTTTTTTTTTACTTTTCTTTATTTACCCGACAGACAGAGGTCACAAGTAGGCAGAGAGGCAGGCAGAGAGAGAGGAAGGGAAGCAGACTCCCCACCGATTAGAGAGCCAGAGGCGGGGCTCGATCTCAGGATCCCGGGATCATGACCTGGGCCGAAGGCAGAGGCTTTAACCCACTGAGCCACCCGGGTGCCCCTGCCAAACTACTTTTAAAGATTTTTTTTTTTTTTTTTTAATTTATTTGACAGAGAGAGATCACAAGCAGGCAGAGAGGCAGGCAGAGAGAGAGGAGGAAACAGGCTCCCTGCTGAGCAGAGAGCTCGATGCGGGACTCGATCCCAGGACCCTGAGATCATGACCTGAGCCGAAGGCAGCGGCTTAACCCACTGAGCCACCCAGGAGCCCCCAAACTACTTTTAAGAAAGAAAAAGAACATTCACTGGGTGCAAATAAGTACAGGGTAAGGTCCACCATTATCTAATGGGCCTATGTATTTAATAATTTAATGACTAATTAACAAAGTTTATGGGCACCTGGATGGCTCAGTGCGTTAAGCATCTGCCTTCGTCCTGGATCATGGTCCCAGGGTCCTGAGCCTCACATCGGACTCTGCTCAGCAGGGAGTCTGCTTTTCCCTCTCCCTAAAGCCTGCCGCTTCTCGGGCTTATGCTCTCTCTCTCTCTCTCTCTCTCTGTGAAAAAATAAATAGAATATTAAAAAAAAAAAGAAGAAGAAAAAAGAAAACAAAATTTACATAAGCCGTAGGTTAAAATTTCACCACAAAGCACAAAATCACTAATTGCAAAGTCAAATGCCTTTCCCCTCAGCTGAAATAAAATCTGTGCAGGACATGTTGGTTTTAAAGGTAAGGTTTTCTTTAACAATATAGACACTGCTATAGTTTGCTTTGACCTAAAGATCTGTGTCCCCTCAAATTCATCAGGCATCACCTAATGCCCAAGGTGATTGTTATTAAGACACCGGACCTTGAGGAGGTGCGTAGGTGGTGAGGGCGGAGCCCTCATGGTGAGATTATTGCCCCTTTGAAAGGCACCCCGCAGAGATCCTTGTTCTTTCCACTCTGCGGACATACCAAGAAGTTGAAGTCAGCAGTCTGCAGCCCAGAAAAGGGACCTCATAGAACCAAGCCGTGCTAGCACCTTGATCTTGGACTTCCCAGCCTCCAGAACTGGGAGCAATAAATTCCTGCTGTTTATAAATCATGCAGTTTGTGGTTATTTTGTTATACCAGCCCAAATGGACTAAGATACCATCTTTGGTTTTGTTGATCCAATCTCATTTTAGGGATTAATATTATTTAGTAAGAATTTTAAATAATCTTAATCTAACACTATGGTAAAACCGTCATTTCCATACTGCATATTTTTTTTAAAAAGTACATTTCAAAATATTTTTCTAGCGGCGCCTGGGTGGCTGAGTCGGTAAAGCACCTGCCTTCAGCTCAGGGCATGAGCCCAGGGTCCTGGGACTGAGCCCGGCACCGGGGTCCCTGCTCAGTGGGAAGCCTGCTTCTCCCTCTCCTTCTGCCTGCCACTCTACCTGTATGTGCTCTCTCTCTCCGTCAAATAAACAAAATCTTTAGAAAATATATTCTCAACCAAATATTAGTAATAACCCAAATGAAAATATCATGTGTGAAAAATGAGAAGAATTTAGTCACATGCATGTATATATTACATAATCTAAAACTACATGAAGGCACCTTCTGTTTTTATTCTTTAAAGAACACAATTGATTTCCTAGCTTTCCAAAATTGTAGATGTCAATTTGTACTACTCGTTCTCATATAAATCGGGAAGAGAGTCCTCTTTCTTCACAGATATTGGACTTCTTTGTAACCTTTAAGGGCTCTAGAACTGAAGTCCATATAATTGCTATCAGACAAGAGGAGAAACTCTGGAAATTGTGCAGCTAGTGAATTTCTTCGTGTTGCCATCAACATAGGTAGGAGAGGTTATTAAACTGAGCAGTGGCTGCTGCCCGCTGATTGATACCATGTCTCAGATTTTAAATTCTTTCTTATCCAGCCCTGTAATGCATGCATTTCCCAGTCACTGACTTGCAGGATATTAGGTGAGTTATATTCATCTGGGGTTATTTTATCATTGCTCAGAGGCTTCATTCTTTACTTTTTGCTTCCTGTTTTATTTTAAATCTCACAAATAAAACTAAGCATTTTTACTTACCATGAAATATTAATCACTGGTGTTTCCAATAAAGTCTTTTTCAAAATTGATGTTCACATGAACATGGGTGAAAATGCTTCTTAAACAACATTATTTTTTCAAATTATAATTATTTTATTTAAAGAAATAAGCTTTAGTTATTTTTATCAAATTAAAAAAATTCTTATTGACTTTATAGGAATTGAAGAGTCCATTTTTAAGGTAGCTTCTAATATTAGGGCTATTTAGCAATCCATATATATTTGAGAATCTAGTACAGAGAAGCAGAGAAGAAAGATATGCCACATTCCAGAAGAAATGGACAGCAGAGTTTTGCAAAATGCATTTTAGAGAGATTTATTCCTGGTATATTCACTCTTCAACAGTTTGGGGAATTCTGCAGGAGTGTACTTTAATTCAAAGACCAAATGCTGTCAAAATTGTAGTGAAATTAAATTGTATTAGGTGTTCTGTCCCTATTCCCTATTCTTCCTCATATTAACATATGCAAATCATCTCCCCACCCCAGGTTCCCACCCCTCCACTTACACCTGAGAAACCAGTAAGAGTCCATGCCAGGTGATTTGTAGGATGCCAATTCCAAGGCTTTAGGAAACATTTTGTTGCAAGGTGTAATTCACAGCCTCCCAATTCCACATCTTTATACAAAAGCAGTTCTCATTTTCAAACAAAATAACAGTTGCACTCTGAATGCTTTTGAAACAGCACACCAGGTGAACTGAAACAATTCATGAAAAGAGAAGTGGAAAAGGGAAAAACTTCATAGAATAGCTTTAACATGTCTCAATATTTTAGACATAATAGGGGTTAACCTGCAAGCATGCCAATATTATACAGACTATATGAGGTCTCCACCTTAACATTTAATCCATCCCCTTCATTACCTGAGAGAGATTTAAACCCACTGTCTTTCTTTTTTGGCTAGAACTCCTCTGTGCTATTATATTTCTTCTCTGCTCATCTCTTTCTACTTTTTGGTATCTCCTCATGGTAGCATTTGTTTGTACCAAGAATACACCTTCATTTCACATGACCTTTTCTGTTTTGTTTGTTTGTTTATCTGTTTTTTTTTATTTTTACAAAATATTTTATTTTTTTATTTGAGAGAGAGGGAGCATGAGCAGGGTGAGGGGCAGAGGGAGAGGCAGGCTCCCCACTGAGCAGGGAGCCCAGTTGCGGGACTCAATCCTGGGACTCTGGGATCATGACCTGAGCCGAAGGCAGATGCTTAGCCTACTGAACCACCCAGGCACCCTACAGATGACTTTTTTTATGTTAGCACAATTAAATTATTTAAAACACTGTAGACTCAATTGAAGACTAGGTTATTTTTAAAGTTAGATATGCATTTACAGATGCGTTCATAAATACATGTATGTGTGATTGTATTCATACAAAAAAATATGAAAGGTTATATTTCAGTTGCCAGTAGTTATTTTGGGACAGTGGGTATACAATTTTGTATATAAGCCTGATGCAACAAATTTTAGATGGCCCTGACTTATGATGGTGCTAAGGTAATGAACACTCAGTGGAAACCACACCTGGAATTCTCAATGGAAACCTTTTCTCCAGCTACCCATGTGTGGTATGGCCTTTTTTGTGATGGTGGGCAGGAGCCACAGGGCCCACTCAGCCAGTGACCATAAAAGTCAACAACCAATACACAATGATGCTCGCTTATACAACCACTGTTTCTTGCTCTCTGTACAGTGTTCAATAAATTGCATGAGATAATCAACATTTTATCATTAAACGGGCTTTGTGCAAGATGACTGGGTCCAACTCTAGGCTACTGTGAGTGTTCTGAGTATATATTTAAGGTAGGCTAGGCTAAACTCTGACGTTTGGTAGATTATATGTATCGAAGTGTTTTTGCTTTAGATATTTTCCACTTACGATAGGTCTATCAGAACATAACCCTATCATAACTCAAGGAAGACTTAAACCACAAACTAGGCAGCTGAAGACAACAGAAATGTGTTTTCTCACAGTTCTGGAGGTCAGATGTTCAAAATCAAAGATGGCAGTAGGGACCCAATCCCTAGATGGTTTTAAGGGAGAATCTTTTTTTGCCTTTTCTAGCTTGTAATGGCTCCTGGCAGTCATCAGCTTATAGCAGTGTAACTTTTATCTCTGCCTGCCTCTCTACATGGCCTTCTCTTTGTGTCTCTGTGTCCTCTCTTCCTCTTCTAGGGGCACCAGTCATCGGATTTAAAGGCCACTCTACTACTGGATGACTTCTTCTAGAAATCTTTGTCTTAATTCTGTCTTCAAAGGCCCTATCTCCTAATAAGGTGGCATCCAGAGGGTTCTGGTGAATTTGAATTAGGAGAGGGGGACATTCATTAACCCACTATGGTGGGATTACTGTTGCCTTTAATTTTCTTATTTGTGTGCTAAGGTATTTCTTTTTTCTATGTTTATGTATTATCTTTATAATCAGAAATTTGAAGACTTGTAATTTTTTTTGGAAAAATTTATCATCAGTTGTGGGTATTAAAAGAATAGATGCAGATGGACATTGGAACTGGAGAGACCAATTGGTATTATATGGAGCTCTGGATGATTGAGTCATTTTCACAGATGTTATTTCTCTTTTCTGGGGTGCTGTATCCTAGGACATTGAGACCAGCCTATTACTGATCATGAAGAGTGTTACCTGTTCAGATTACTTGCTCTTAAAAATCCCCTAGATGGTAGTCTCTGAAGTCAGGATGATATTTAATTAGTTCATGACCATGTTTACAATACAAAACATGTACTGGACACATATTTAGTGAATAACTTAATGAAAAAATGCCTTTGAAAGGACATTTTGCTTAAACTTTTCTGTAATTTCCTAACTCATTTTGGCAACTTCAAACATTCTGGCTTTCTGTATATTTCAGTCAGTTACTTACCAGCTTCCTGCATGCCTTCTGCCATTTCTTATTTCTTGATTTCTCCCCTAATAGTTCATACACTTTTTGAGGGTACTTTGTAATTCAATATAGCAATTTATCTTAGTTTCCTAGTCATACAGATTTGTTTTTAATATGTATTGAATATAATTAATAAATTCTATTCCTTAACCCATAGTCTGCACCAGGATGCACTGAAAACTTTCAAAAATTTAACTGGTAAACCGAGGGTGATTTCAGAAAGAGAAAAAAAAAAAAAAAGACCAGAACAACATGTATGTTGTCTTAAAATAATACAAGTAGCCATTATGGGTCTTTAAATTATTTGGTCAAAGGAAATTTTACAAGACAGAATTTTGATACCAAAACTTCTACTGATCAATTGTGATCTGACTCTTACATCTGAATTAAATCATCCCTAAAAATTCCTACTGTGATAATCTCTTATGTTTAATAGGTAAAAAAAACAAAAATAAAAACAAAACCTTTCCATCTTTTCAAAGAAACCAATGGGCCTAGGGGAAAGGTACCCAAGGAGTAAGTGAAGAAATTAACCAGAAATTGTGGCCCTTGTCCAAATTTTATTAACCCACAATCACTTACTGAAACATTATCCTTTTACAATCCCACAGGCTCAAAACTTAAGTTAATATTCGACTTCTCTTTCTTTCCACCTTCCATATCTTAAAGCGCTAAGACTCATTAAACCTTAAAATGCGTTTGTATCCAGGAAACCTTAAGAAATAGAACAATCAAAGCAGGCTCCTTAGAAGTTAATTTCAAAAGACATTAACATATTTCAGAAAAGTGTGCATGAGGCTGAATTTGTTGAAACTCTTCTTCTTTTTTTTTTTTTTTTTAAGATTTATTCATTTATTTATTTTACAGAGATCACAGGCAGGCAGAGAGAGGGGGAAGCAGATTCCCTGCCAAGCAGAGAGCCCTATGTGGGGCTCGATCCCAGGACCCTAGGATCATGACTTGAGCCAAAGACAGAGGCTTAACCCACTGAGCCACCCAGGCGCCCCTAGGCAAGTTATTTTCTGAATAGGATTCAAGGGGAAATCAATTTCATCATAGAAGAAAATTGTCTGTATGATCTAAGATGTCCATTTTATCTAATAATTGGTGGCATCAAGTTTTTCACAATATCCCCTTTCATAGCTTTAAAATCTGCCATAATCACCACACTTTCCTGCCTGTTATTTGCTTATGTATCCAGTGTATAATTGATCTTGCTTTTTAAAATTCATTATAGCAATATTTAATTGTAGTATTTGATATTTGATGTAATTATCAGTATAGTTAGATTTACATCTACCATTTAACTATTTATGTTTCTTTTGCTAATCTGTTTTCTGTTCCTCTTTTGGTGCCTTGTTTTAGATTAAGTGATTATTAAAGAAAAAAAATTTTTGAAGATTTTATTCCTTTATCTGACAGAGAGAGACAGTGAGAGATTGAACACAAGCCAGGGGAGTAGGAGAGGGAAAAGCAGGCTTCCCACCAAGCAGGGAGCATGATGGGGAGCTCAATCTCAGTACCCTGGGATCATGGCCTGAGCAGAAGGAAGATGCATAACAATTGAGCCACCTAGGCACCCTGAATCTTTAAAATTCTAAATAATGTGTCTATTGACTTTCAGTTCTACATTTGTGTATTATATCATGGTAGTTACTCTATAGATTAAAACATACATCCTTGATTTTGCATAATAGACTTACAGTTAACATTGTGTCAGTTAATGGGATATGTAGAAACCTTATGACCATATAGGGTTATCTATTCATTCTTCTATGAAAAATTTCATACATATTACATCTATATACTTTATCATTATTAGACAATGCTACAGTTTTCATTTTAAGCAATTTTAAGAACAGAGGTTCATAAAACCTGGTAAAATCAAATGGTATCCTCGGGAACACCAGATAATCTTAAAGAGGTAATTACCGAAATTTTCTGTGGGACAATATTTAGGACAAGTTGGTTGTAATTTTGAGCAAGTATCAGTGGGGGAACTTTTCTTAGTTAACAGTGTTTACTATTGTTGCATGTCTTCTTTTGAAACAAAGTAATCCTGGGAAGGTTGGAAAAGTGAAATGAGAAACCTGTGAGTACCTCTAAATGGATTTTTAACAATTGTTTCACACCACAGATTTTGATTATGTACTAGTGACAGTATGTTTGTTTTTGTTTGGTCTGAAGCATTCAGCAATCAGAATGTTATGGCATTCAGAGTCTAAAAACTATTATTATTTTTTTTTTTTTACTCTAACTGGGGCGTTCCAATTTGTCTATCCAGTGATAGGGGAAACCCAATTTACTGGGACACTTTTTCTTGAATTATGCATATGCCAGCCTTACTCCTTACTCAAAGACTGTACTCTCCTCATTAACCCCTCTCCCAAATGCTGGTAGGTCAGTATGGCTCCCTGTTTGGTTTGGTTTCAGCCAAGTTCATCTACAAGTGCAGATGCAGTGAGAAGAGCTGGATTTACCTGCAAGACATATGATTAAAAAACAGAACAATTCCTAGAAAATATAAAAAATGATACATTATATTCAGTAAATTATCTTGTGATAAATGGAATATTATTTGGAGCATGAAACACTAACTCTTCCACAATCTGAAAGTCAAATTAGATCTTTTTTTTTTTTTTCCAAATTATTTGGGATGTCATTTTGCAATTCTGCATATTTTAAGGCAATAGGATGTAAAATTACAAGCTCACATTGTTACCCCATAGGAAGCATTAACAAAACTTAGTTTGCTGTTTACTGTTAGCTTAACTCCCTTTTTCCATTCTAGCAAAGTTTTGTTTTCTTTTGTTGTTCCATGATATATTCCCCAAAATCTTACAGGTTCTTCCAGGAGCATTTTCTTAGAAAGGCCACCTCCGGAAATTGACTTCTTTATGATCCTGATCTCTGCTCAGTTATAAGGTAATACCTTTGCCAAGGCAATAACACCACCCTAACATATTTCTTGCCCACTTACTCTGCAACCAGCTAACCTTCACCAGCCATATGAAAATAAGCTGTTTAGAATACCACATGCATTCACTATTGCTCTAGCAGAAGAGAAATTGTAAATGAGATTAGTCCTATTATATGGAGAATGTTGTAAATGGATTCGTTTTACAGCAGGTGGTTCAAATTGTATCCATTCAATTAGCATATGCAGAAACTATTCCTTCAGAAAATTAGCAAACAAAAAGATGTAAATGTGATTGCCTTTTAAGTCTTTAGGTAATTGTCCTTATATTTTAAATAATCTACAAAAAAATAAGCCATAGCACTTGGAGGATTTATTAAGACAAAAAGAAATCTCAGTAAAAAATGACTCATTGTTGCAGTCCAACATTTACAAAGTGTTCACATATTTCCTCAGACTCTTATTCAATATTTATTGACTTAATTAAATTCTAAAAGAGGTTTGAAAGCAGCTTAATTATTCAATAATTAATTCTTTCAACCAATAAATATTCACTTTGTAACTTGTATATGTAGGCACCGTGCTCCCACTAAGGATGCCATGGTGAACCAAACCTATATTGATTTAGGCAAATGACAGAGCAAAACAAAATAAACACAGCCTGGAAGAGATAAACAGGCCACACATCAGGGAATTAAGATGAGTCTGAGAGTAAATGTAACATCTTTAAATGAATGACAAACTCTACACGTTTACTAGACAATAAGTGGAGGCTTCATCAGTAATCAATTTGAAAATTTCTCTAAAGAAAATATAAAATTAATATTTTAGTATACATCACGACTAACATTCATAAGGAAGCAAAAGTGATACTATAAATTACATTCAATAAAACAGTGATACATATGCCTATTTCTAAAGCTTATAAATAACAACCTGTTCTTATGACACACAATGAAGAAAAGAAATCAGTGAATATACTGATGCCAGCAGGCTCGGTCTGAAAACCCAAGGGAGGGTCCCACAGGGAAGACTAAGAGGGTCCCTGACTTCACACAGGATGGAAATCAAATGTAAGCCTAGAAAATGAAATAGTTTATTGAATAGCGTGAGCAACAGATACTACCAGATGGAGTGTCTTGAAGACTCAGAAAAGAGAAAACAAAATGCATTTCATTGTTGCTGGGGTAGAGGGGTTTATTAAGAAAAGAGTTTAGGGTAAGTGTTCCACCAGGAATCCAGGGTAGGGTCCAATCGAAGGCGAGTGTCAGATGGACAATGAGTGCTATTACATAGATGACAGAAGGTCGAGGTACGGGTGCTGGCATTAGCAAAGGGTTGTTTGAAGCTAATATCCCAGAATGTGTTTGATATCTAGCTCTTCCTAGGTGTTATCAGGCATTTGGGGCCTGGGACAAAGCTCAAAGAATGATGAACTTTCCTGCTTCCCCCTTGAAGTAGTGGAACAGGGAAGGTTAGTCAATGGGGCTTATTAGAAAAACAGATGAGATGAAGCCTTTCTAAAAAAAATCCCTTGGACTTCTGTCATTCATGATCACTTGGGGGTATTTCTTCCTGTTTGGTAGCTAATGGTAGCTATTAGCCGTGGGTGGTTATTTAAATCTAAGTTAATTATTTAAAATTAAAAGTAGTTAGAAACTCATCTGCTCAATTGTATTAAACACATTTCAGGTGTTAGGTAAACAGCTCCTTTATCTCGGAAAGTTCTGTTCACTATTCTGATTGAGGCAATCTCTTTAAACGTGCACTTACAATATCAAAACGTATGAAGCACACTAAAAGTTCTAAAAGTGAAACATTTTGGAAATTCTTGTGACTACTGCTGCATCTTTTTCTATTCCTATGTGATTGTTTCCTTTTGTGATCTTTACTTTTCCCTATGGTCTCTGTATTCATTCACTCTTGCCCCTCATTGCGGTTTATCTTTAGTTTTTCTCTTTTTTGAATCAAACGTTCTGGTTCTGGGTTTTTTTCATTTAATGATCATCACCTAATACCTTCTCCTTGGCATCAGATGAAACTCTCTCCTGCGTATGACTGACTCCAAAGACATGTATTTTCAGACGCATAACACCCAACATTTGTCACAGCTTCCTATAGAACTAAGGTAAATATTAAAATCACATGCATTATTAAGACAAATTAGGGAGAGGATTTTAGCTCTTCATAAATTGTACTTCAATCTCAAAAAAAATCCTATAAAAATTGTTCTGAGAAAAACAAAAGGGATTTAACCCTGTGATCCTGCAATTGTACTGCCATTGTAAATACCCACAAGAAATGAATGGATATACTCACCTAAAGTCTTATACAAGAATATTCATTGCAGCGTTAATTCACAAGGGCTCAAAATTAATCCCAATCCAAATTTTATCTATAGTGAAATGCATGTTGTTTTCATTTTAAGATTTTATTTATTTATGAGAGAGAAAGTATGGAAGCAGGAGCAGGAGTGGGGGGGGAGGGGCAAGAGGACAAGCAGACTCCCGCTGAGCAGGGACCCTTCCCTGCCCCCCCCCAGGCAAAGGGTTTGATCCCAGGACCCTGAGATCATGACCTGAACCAAAGTCAGACACTTAACCAACTGAACCACCCAGGTGACCCTTTAAGTATATGTTAAGAGCATAGTACGTTCACACAACGAGGCACTACAAAAGCCACAACTAGATGCAAAAATATAGCTAAATTTCCTAATCATAGTGATGATTGACAGAAACTATCCATTAAAAATGCCTGCCCAAGCACTCATATAGATAAGATTCAGAGCAGGCATAGCTAATCCCTGTATTACAAGTCAAAGAAATGGTAACATTTGAAAAGATGTGCCTGGGTAGTGATGAAGTCCCAGAACCTAAGTTAGGTTCGGTGGGATGACGAGGTTCGGAGCCGACGACTAAAGAAAGAATTCTTAAGATGTTGTTGGTGCAAAATGGTGGTTTATTAAAGCACGGGGACAGGACCCGTGGGCAGGAAGAGCTGCTGCCCCGGGTTGTGAGGGTAGGCATGTTATATACCCTACGGTTGGGGGGGAGGTGGTGAAGGAATGGGAGATTTCAACAGTTTTCACATTTTAGGGAGGGCCTACAAGGTGGGGGGGGGGGGGGGGGTCCTTGCCCTTATGGCTTGATCAATGTGGTTCTTAGGTCAGGCATTAACATCAAGATAGTTGGGAGATTCTTGGTGGGGTGTTATGATCCTGCATTCATTTACATTCCCTTCTACCTCAGTCTCCTCCAGTTTATGGAGGGAGGGAGACATTAGGGCTTCAGGAACCGAGAGTTATTTGCCTCTGGAAATTTGTGCTATTGATAAGGTAACCTCCCTGTTTAGGTCTCTAGGACATCTGTAGAGCAAGGGAGATTCCTGTTCTGCAGGATTGTGATCCCTGCAAGTTAACTATTTATCATTTTATGGCAGTCAGGGGTGCCTAAGGAACGCTACACCTATGGAGGGGAGCGGGTGAAGAGGGGGTGCAAGGCGCCAGCTTTTGCTGTGTCCTCAGCCAGCCTCCTGCTCCCTCATCAGGTAGCTCATGGGTTAAGCATCTGCCTTAGGCTCAGGTCATGATCCCACCCTGCATTGGGCTCCCTGTTCAGTGGGAGCCTGCCTCTCACTCTCCCACTCCCCTTGCTTGTGCTCTCTTTATCAGGAAAAAAATAAAAAAAGGATGGAGTAAGGACAAAGGCAAGAAAGACTTGGAATTTTCTTGAGTTTGTGCTTACTAACATGTATATTCATGTTGAAATAACTCAATGACACATATGATGCGGAAAACAAAGGCAGAAAGAAATGTAGGTAAAATTAAATTTCCTTATAACCTGCAGCCCATTGACAAGTACTTGAAGCAGGCAGAGTGTAACATTCCTCCAGGAATTCCCAACTATCTTAATGTTAATTTTTGCTAGAGGGAAAACAACCTTAGCTTGACAACAGCTGGGCCTCCAGGATCCCATGAGTCTTCTTTCCCACAAGAAAGTTATTTTGGAAACCTCCTTTTGTCTTTGCTTCTCCCCAACTCCAAAGTATAGAATCAGCCATTCTTCTTAACCCCAGAGCAGCCCTTTCTGCCCACGAGGTCCTATCCCTGTGCTTTAATAAAACCGCCTTTTTGGACCAAAGACATTTCAAGAATTCTTTCTTGGCCCTCTGCTCCAGACCTCAACATTTCAAACCACATCACATATACTTCAATTTAAGCATAATTCTTCGCTTAAAGCAGAAAGGGGATGGGGAAAAAGTGCTATGTCATGAGGTTGAAGAAACGACAGACATGTACATGAAAGACTCTAGGTACATTTTTCTTCATCCTAGAAACTTCCTCTACAAACTGAAAAAAATCCTAATTAAATATATTAACCATGCAGAATTTGTTGACTTTGGATATGTATCAGTGAATTGAATAAATGATGTCAGACTGAAACATACAATGGTGTTTTCTGAAAGGACATTTGGGAGAATATACAAAACCGAATATGCCCTCATTGTAAGACTCTTCCCATAAGCTGTGTGAATCCGAGAAGGTGTTCTGATTCCAAATGAATCAGAACTCCATGTTTTGCAATGAAGTTACAACTCCAATGAGGGAAGAACTCCCTGTGTGCATATCCTCTTTAGCATCTTAAAGAAGTCAGTTATGATGTCTCAAAGATTAATAGACAATAATGAAACGAGAGTAATGGCACTTACTCTGCAGCTGAAGCAAAAGAAAGAGGCAAAAGACTCTGGGAAGCAAGAAGAGATTGAGCAAACAGAGTCAAGACAACTTTCTGTTCTTTGCTGAAGAGCCATGATTCTGGTAGTTAGAGGAGAAATATCTTAGACATGACCTGCAACTAGTTTGAGACTTGGGTTGAGTGTAGAAAAGTAGGCTGAATCCAGGCTCTGAAGGGCTGTTCATCTCGTGCAAAAAATGTGTGTAATCTCTTCCATTTTCTCATGGGTGTGTTTTAGAGAGTTAATTCTGGTAACAGAAATTCCTTGCTGATTTGAGATGGTGAGATGATGCCTCTGGTTGGTTCTTCTTTAAATAGCAAAATTGATTGATTTGTAAAACTCTTCCCAACCGCTGATTTTCAGAGAAACAAAAAAATATATTGGGAAGAGGTTCTCTGAAATATATCTACTAATTGTTTTTTAATTGATTGGATTAAAGGGTGTTCAAATCCTCTGCTGAAAAAAAGGTGAGTCATTTCTGTTGCTCCATCCATGTGCCCAGTGACATTTCTGCAGATATATCACATGCCAAAGACCCCAAACCACTTCGCTCAAGTTCACAAAGTTAGCAGCTACACAAGCCTAGGGACAGAATCCATGCCCAAATAATGCAAGGAAATTATAAGGTATTTAACAAAAAATAAACATTCAAATCCATGATGTGTTTTATAGTGAAAAAAAAAAAACGCTAAACTATTTGAATATATTCATTTAAAAATATTAGATTACTTGGTTCAATGCAGTGTGCCAGGGACACAGGATACTTACCATAGAAGACATTTAAGATAGTAAGAAATCTCAAACGACACAATTCAAACAATTTAACAATGACTCTGATATCTTTTATCCATGGAAAACAATGCATGGCTCAGGGGAATACAGTGCTTCATAAGCAATGGAGTACTCTTCTCAAGGGATTTTGGGCAAGTGTGAGTTTTATAAAGCATTGGAAGAGGAAAATGGAAACATCGCCTGATGCCCGAGGAGGTATAAGATGTCCTTGGAAGGTGGACAGGTTCTGTGTTTGTTTGTTTGTTTGTTTTAAAGATTTTGTTTATTCATTTGTTAGAGAGAGATAGAAGGACAGCACAAGCAGGGGGAGTGACAGGCAGATAGAGAAGTAGGGTCCCCACTGAGCAGCGAGCCCCATGTGGGGCTCAAGTCCCAGCATCCTGGGATCAGGACCTGAGCCTAACACTTAATCAAAGGAGTCACCCAGGCATCCCTGGCAAGTTCTGTTTTCTAGGCAAGGCAGCAGCTAAAGTGGAGGGAGTGTCTGTGTCAGCTCTCCTTGACGGGCACTTGCCATTAGAGCAGGCTGACTTCAGTTTACATTTGTGATGTGGACCAGGCCACTGGGGCGGTCTCCGTTTTGTGCCTCCATTTTGTCTTGATATACGAATTAACATTATGAGAAAAAAAACAAACAAAACATGTATCCAAAGGGCCAAATAACCAAACTTCAGATATCCAGCTATGCCATTTTGCGCCCATACACCTGCTGTGGTAAGTGGATACTGGAAAGCCAAAAGATGGAGTGAGTTTTCTGAAATATTTCTTCTCACTCTGACAGATGTTTCCTATCTTAAGCATATGATTACTTTTGTAAAGCTCCTTCAAATATTCTAAAGAAAGAATGGCTAGCATTGCAGAGCTAAAATATGTAATGTTTGATTCTAACACTAGTTAGATGGTTTAACAGTACAATCTTATTTCTATTGAATAGGCTTTTCTTAATTCTACTATAAATTAAATATATTAATCTAAACAATGCAAATTTCATGACAATTTATGTCCTCACATGAGAATTCCTAACTCATCATGTCCTAACATTTTTATATTTATCATGCTTTTTTTTTTTGGTTTTTCTCTGTTTCCTGCTCATAGAAATGAAAAGTTAATTAATCACTGATTTTTCTTTTTTATATAGAAATTGTATATGATGTTATTCCAGGATGTAATGGTTTTGTTTTCTCTTGTTATTTTGTGCCTTCATTTCAATGGAGATTAAGTTTGATTATTTAAAACTCTATAGCTTAATTTATTCTCTGAATCTGATTCTGATGAGAAATTCTAACAAAACAAAATACTTACATTTCAGTAGTCATTTCTAGTTTTATGATGTGCTATTTCAAGTGAATAAAATTTACATTTTAAGTCACAGTAATTATTAAAAATGTTTTGTTTGTCTATTATGGGATATAATTGTACATTAACAACTTCTTGTCAGTGCCTATTTAAATTGTCTAAAATGACTATGGAGAAAAAGAAAGCCTATTTGATTTTGAGAAAGAACAAACAATAAGGCAAGAAGAGGAAAACAAAAGAATATTTTGTCTTTGTGGAAGTTAGTTCCAAATACATATCGTGTTTTCTCCATGGTTTTCAGACAAAACTAAAATACCTTGTATAAACTAAACCTCAGCCAATCCGTGATGTTTGGTATATTATGTCAAAATTTGAAGCAGATTAATTGAAAGGACTATAAAATAATTTTAACCAAGAGATTTCTCAGGTGTTAACCAATATAAAATTAATGCAAATTAATTTTAAGAAAAAAAATGGTTCATGCATCTGGATGGTATCAGGCCAAGGACTTAAAGGTTTATCATGTAGACATTCTCTTTCCTCATCTGTCTCTAATTTTCCTCAACTGGCATTATTCTTTGATAGTTTTGCCCTCATAGTGGTTATCAGTGGCTTTAGTCTTTAAGTAATTTTAGTTTTAATCATCGGTGTCAAATAATTTTATAGTTAAGAATCTTAGAATAAAGAGCAAGTCGCTTTCTGTGTAACTCCAGTGAACTTTCTGGAGCTAATTTTAAATGGCCTAGCAGTGATTATGTTACCTTGTATAAAGCATTGAAAAAAAATGGAATAATTGGATTAGCATGGACCTAGCACTTAGTTATTTTAGGGTTTTTTTGTTTTGTTTTGTTTTTTAAGATTTGTTTATTTATTTGAGAGAGAGCGAATCTGAGAGGGAGGGGCAAAAGGAGAGGGAGAGAGAATCCAAAGCAGACTCTGTCCTGGGTGCAGAGCCTGAGGTAAGCCTCGATCTCATGATCTTGAGATCACAACCTGAGCTAAAGCAAACGTCATCATTTAACCTACTGCACCACCAAGGCATCCAATATTTTAGTCTTTAATATTATTGGTGAATTAGTGAAGCCACCATGGAAAATACTATGTCCTCCAAGCGTTACAAGAAGACCTGCCATATGATTCAGTATATCCTGAGAAAATGAAAACAGGATATCAAAAAGATATCTGCATTCCCACGTCCTTACGATACTGTGCTAAGTGGGAAATAAGTAAGACAGAGGAAGAAAATACTACATGGTTATTGCTTATATGCAGAAACGAAACAAAGACAAAAAGAAAAAAACAACAACAAGTCAAGCTCATAGAATGGAGGCTAGAAAAGTGGCTGTCCCAAGCTAAGATGTGGGGCAATAGGGAGATGTTGGTGCCCGGGAACAAACTTTCAGCCTTAATATGAATAAGGTCTGAGGACGACTTTAGCAGATAGCACTGTATTGTGCATTTGAAATACATTAAAAGAGTAGAAATTAAGTGTTCTCACATACACACACACAAAATAAATATGTGAGGTGACAGATGGGTTAAGTGACTTGATGGAGGAACATATATATTATTATTATTATTATTATTATTATTATTATTATTATTCCTCCACCTGGGTGAGTAAGGTTGTGCATAAACTACATAGATCAGAAAGGAGACAGGGTCATTAGCAAAAGAAACAAAAAATATTTTTATTATTAGGATAAGAGTGGTCCAAGACTGCAGAGCAACACACTGCTTCAATCTTAATCTAAATATATCTTGCAAGTATTATAATATTCAAAAGCATTAATGTTAGTGGCAATTCCTGGTAGCTGGCCTGGGTTCTTGAGTTCCACCAGGAAAGAATTCAGAGCCAAACGCTCAAGTAAGCAAGCATTTAATGGTGGTTAGAGCCCGGCTAGCTCAGTCGGTAGAGCATGAGACTCTTAATGGTGGTTAGAGTGAACGTACACTCAGGTTGGGGGGGAGAGGGCGCAGGCCCAGAGGTGGCAGCTGCCCAGTGGGTCAGGCTTGCCTTCTCCTATCTTGGCCTTGGTTATGGGTCATAACTAGCGTGGTCTCTGTGTGAGGTTCTTTCCTATCATCGAAGTGACTCCTCCTACTGGTGTTTGTCCTATCTGGTCCTTGTCAGAACTGTCATGGCTTCACTGTTCCACGTTGTGTGTGTGTTTGGCGGGGGGTGGTTTGCTGGGAAACCAAACTGCTAACTATTATAATGAAGCTGTAGGTTAGTGGGGAGAGGCAGTTACAGCAAAGAATGCATGCTTACCCTCAAGGGTCTTTCCTACTTGTTTGGAACTTGGTTTCTACCCTTTTTATCAGTTGGAAAGCATTCGTTCCCTGCTCCTATCCAACTAACTGCTTACTCTATCAATTACACGTGTGTGTACATATTTAAAAACAGAGGAAAAGAATTCTGTATTTATCACTTTTGTTGCCTAGGCATGGAAGACATTTTACCTTCAAAATCACCAGAACACTCTACAGTGGCCATTTGTGTTTAAAAAACTCTGCATCGATACTCCACGAACTACGTAGCAATTTTAACGATGATGTTCCTTTCTGAGCAATACAATTATAATTCACATAGGCTACTTAATGTCTCTGCTCAGCGAGAGAGGTGGCCAGTGGTCACAGACTGCTCCCTGACCTCTGTCAACAGCAATCTATGCATGACTGCCTCTAAGTCAAAGTTGATAAGCTAACGTGTTGGTGAGCAGCCCACAGTCACTGCAGACAGATTAAGGGTGAGTACCAAAGTTAAACGGATATGATCTCTTATTAGCATTTTCAAAAATACTGTAGTAAAATGCACGCGTGTAAAATATATTAGAAATTGAAAACCAGTTCACTAAACTAACATTTATTGATAAACTATGTGCTCAGAATGTTAGCTATAATTCTGTACATCCTTTGTCATTTTCAAGAATGCAGGCTTCTGTTTTGATGGGAAATATGAATGCAGTTGAGACTTATTTTAAGACTTATTTGAAACACAGTTAAAAAACTACCTTACTACTAAAACACCTCATCTTCTACACGTATCCATTATGTTGTATAAAGAACCCTCAAGGAAATCATAAATTGTATAATAAGACAATATTTTTTGTTATATGTACAATTTAGATCAGAGGAACTCAATGATAAACTATATAAAGGTATAAAAAATCATATTGGAGTGCTAATAAGTTTTCAAGTAAATAGAACGATGTATTCTGGGAAAATTATATTTATAAAAATCATTTGCCCTCGCAAAAGCAAATTCTGTATGCAATAATATTGCAGTCATGCTTTATATAACAGAAAATACTGTAACAAACATAAGAGCTAAAGAAACTTACAAATATTAACAGTGTTTATTTTCAAGATATATTGGTTGGTTGTTTTTGTTTTTGTTTTTGTTTTTCCCTTCAAGGCAGAGAAGATGGGCATATACTCATCTTGACATTGAGTGTGGTAGACCAGTAATCTAGCCAGCCAGCTAGGGAGCAAGGCCATTCCATTGAAAATAAGAATCTCTAAAACTATCCGAAGTCTGAGGAGAAAGGTTTGCAATAGAAATCAGGGAATGCAGAAGACCAAGTTCAAAACAGAGGTGTGGTTATTCCCTTGGGGGTAGTTATTATGCATTTGAAATGGTAGCACCATCAGGACCTTGTGATTCTTTCCAGCTACTTCTAGCTGCAAGAGCGCAGACAAAAAATAGCATTTGCGTCAGGGACTTGTGTATATAGTTTTGAGGAATCATGTTAAACACACAATGTGGGATGGTTGTGACCTCACTGAAACAAAGACTTCAACTAACTGTGGAAGAAATTTTGCCTTCACTGGCGAAAATGCAGGAAAAGAAATAGACGTTTTCCCCCTCTATCCAAAAGTAGTATGTTTTTAAGATACCCTGTGTTAAGCCCAAATGGCTTAAAGCAAAGAAGCAATTACCATTAATTTATATGGAAATTTCTTTTTTAGCATTTCAGACCCCCAAAATAACCTCTGTGAGGCTTTTCTGAGGTCTGTGAACGGATGCATAAAATAAATTGAGATAAAGCCCAGATGCTCACTGATATACTTCAAAGCTCCTCGTGGCTGGATGTAGAGATGCTGTGTAGTTCTGGGAAAGGGACTGGAGAGTGGCACTCCGCTCCGTGGGAAAGGGAGCGCCGCCTCAAACCTAGATGGCTGCAGAACAGACATTGAAGATATTTGTGCTTTTCACCTTTTGTTTGTAAAAAGTCCTCGAGTATCAGTTAGTGAAAACTGTACAGACTTTACTAATGTAGGTCTTTTGTAAACTTGACAGGGCATCTCACAGATGTTGGGAAAGCGAGATCTCCAATCATCTCTGGTGAACTCCAAGTATTTTTCTATTACTATAGAGTTTGATAAGATGTAAAAGTTAAACTAAAGGTTTTCTCTAAAGTAGCAATGAAAAGAAAGGCAAAACTTGCTTAAAACAAGCAATTTTTGCTTTTTATCTAAATTACCCTACTATTGACTTATTCTAACTCATTGTCCACCAAATAATAGAATATCTTTTTACCTTTAAAGAGAAACATTTGTTGTCGACATATAAATACATTGCTATTAATGCATAAATGTAAGTGTAAAATGCACTTTGAAAGAGCATCTTCAACAATGTGTATGTGAATAATTATTTTGATGAAAGTTCAATCTGAGACATAATATTTGATTGTTCAATCCATAATTGCATAAAAGATGTAAGTCAAGCCTTTTGGGGTTGTGCAACTCATGTTATAGGCTTGCCTTATTCACACACATGAAGTCTGTAAAGTGCAGAATTAATCCCTAAGGCATGTTAATATGCTTCTTTGACAACTCTTATTAACTGTAACAAGGTATTTAAATTGCAGATACCCTGCTGAGTGAATATTCAAAAGGCACTTGACAGCTCTACACCTGAATGCCAGATGCTTCTTAACACAGCGTTACTTGTTTTATTTTGTGATTTATAAAAGGTTGATTTTGTCTCATATTTTTCTGACATTAGAAAGAGGAAAAACAGGAAGAAGAAAAGAAGTGGGGAAGGAAGGGAGCGAGGAAAGGAAGGCACTCGGATTTCGAGACGCGAATGGTAGCCCCCATCGTAGTTACGGTGAGCTGCAAACCTACAGACCAATGTATACCTAAAATATTTCGGGGAGGTTACTTGTAATAATGAATATTGTTTAAACATTGATTGAAAGTAGTTTCATATAATACATATTATTTAATGACCAGCATCTGTCTTCTAAAATTAGGGAAGAGATTAAAGAGAAAATAAAGTTTCTATATGTGACAATTATGAATTTTAGTACTCTCAAATACAGCATAAAAATTTGCCGTGGAAACACTTATGAATATGAAAACGACTTCCCCCAGGATTCAACAATGGGTTCCTAAAGAGCTTCCTCCAGTTGTAATGAATGTGGAGATCAGAGGGTACCAATATTGTGTCTCTTGACTAGAAATGAGATAAAGGTCGTTCTATTCTTGACCTTTTTGTTTACAGAAATTAAAATGACAAAGAATTAAACATTAGGCTATTTTGCATTTTCATCTCATTTTTATTTCATGTTTATAGCTATATTTTCAATGTCAATTTTCAGGGCAGCTGCAATTAGTGTAGATATTGTACTTCTTTTTTTAATTTTTAAATACAATATATCATAGACATACATCTCATTTTCAATAGCCCAACTGTTTACAAATGTTTTAAAAATAACTCACTCTAGAGTTATAAACTATATTTCAGATAAACCTCACAAGCATTATCCTCAATAAGTGGATTGTCAAGATTGATATGAAACATAGATGTTGCTTTGAAAATGCATGGAGTGAAAAAAAAAAATTGAAAATCAAAAACCCGGGCCAAGGACAAATTGTGTGGTCATTGTGTGCAGTGACTAGGAGTATAAGGAAAACGACTCTGGTTTATCCATCAAAATATCACTCTGAAACGAATTCTAAGTTGAATTGATCATGAACAAATTCATTGCAATAATCATTTCCATTTTTACTCTCATCTCATTGTGGAGTCTTCTCATATTTAAAGGGAAAAGCCTGAATGCAGGGAAGCTCAAGTTTGCCTTTCTAAAATGTCTGTTTTACTCCTTTCTAAAATGTCTGGTTTATTCCTTATATCTGGTTTAGTCCTTAAAATTATTCCTTAACTTTGCATTCTGTATTTATTAAGTGGTTACCATGTGTCAGGTGCCAAACAAAGCAAAAAAACAAATAAACAAAAAACAAACAGTGGGGAAAAAGTAGCAAGTAACTGCCACTATTAAGCCCAGTTCCAGTTAGTGGACGTTGAGAACAATGTTTCCTACGACGCATCAGAAAAAATAATTCGAAACACATATAATGTGTTGTCAGAGGATGGATGTCTGTCACTTATAAGATATTAGATTTTATGTACGCTATTGTAGTTTTGTTTGATTTTTAAGTAATCATTCTAAGCTTCTTCATGAACTATCCCCCTTCATCCTACTGGGAATTGGGAAAGGGAAGCAGTACAAATGTTGTAATCACCATCATTTGATCTCAGTGTCTTTCTGTTCAGTATGTCCTCTTTCGGACAATCAGTTATTCGTCGAAAATGTCCTTGTCTCATATCCTCTCCATCATCTGTAAGATGGCATGTTTCTATAGCAGGGAGCTTGTGTGCTCTAGTAGAGGAAGCCTAAGGGGTTTCAGCTTCATGCGGTGGAATCTGGATTTTGTATGATCACCACAGGATGGCTCATAGGCTCGCCGGAATGATAACTTCACAAACAGAGCCTATTCCCCGTGGGATCAGCATAGACAAGGCGAACATCCGCGCTGAATTCCTTGTGGCTGCAGCGTCTTTAGGTTAAGTTTCTTCTTGTCCCTCGCATCCATTACGTTTCCTCGCAAGCACGAGATGTGTCCGTTAGCGGAACGGACTAATGTAGGCACCGTATTAACCCCTGCCACTGTGAAGTCAGCTTGCATCCATATCCACAACAATGGAACAGGCTCTTCAAGCCCAGAATTTGCTTTTCAGAATTCCAAACTCAAAAAGGGCAAACCCTCTCTGAATTAAAGGATTTCCGGGGCACCTGCCTGGCTCAGTCAGTTAAGCATCTGCCTTTTGCTCAGGTCATGATCCTGGGCTCCTGGGATGGAGCCTGACATTGGGCTCTGCTCAGCGGGGAGCCTTGTTCTCCCTCTCCCTCTGGCCGCATTCCTCCAGCACGTGCTCTCTCTCTCTCTCTCAAGTAAATAAATAAATAAATAACATCTTAAAAAAAAAAAATTCTTTCTCCCCACTATGACCTCCACAGCAGTACAGAGATGATACACACACCTGACATATTTCTTTATCTAATTCTCCCACCTTATGCCTCTCCACAGTTCCCCTAGGGAAAGATCATATTTTGTAAGAGAATGATTCAGGAAGGTTGAATGGTAAAAAAAGAAAACATATCCCATTTATATAACTTAATCTATGCTTCAATCTCTTTCCTGTGGAAAAAAAATAGGATTGCAGTACTATCCAAATCAAAGGGTTGTAATAAGCATTCAATGACACTGTATGTTTAAAGCAAGCAAATGTTTTGTGTTTTTTACTTTTATGTTCTTCTCAATAGTACTATTATTTTGATAGAGAAAGATAATAGCTTCTGCATAATTCTTTGCTAGATGCATCTGACACTATTATCACCTGATATATATAGGATTTATCTTAAATGATGTTATTGATTACCTTTAGGTCACTTTTATTCAACAAAACTCTCTAGAACATCCAACATGTAATAAAAACCGTGAACAACAGAGGGACAAATAATGTGGGCAAAAATAAATTATATATGGTTGAAAATGAGAAATCAGCACAAACAAAATTTACAAGTCATTGTAAACTAGCTCCTTAAATCCAATACCTTGGAGATTATTCCTAGAGACAAATATGATTATGCTGAGTGTAGCAGCACAGGGCAGACCCAAAATACAAAACAGATGCCCATCCTTGCTCAACTTTGCCTGTCATATTTTGCACGTAGATCCTAGCCCAATACATAAAGGATGTGACAGTGCTTCAGAAGATGGAAAGAATGACAACTGCCACAATCAGTTAGGTTCAGGGCCAAGTGCCAGGGAAAACAAAAGTAAATAATTAGTGCAGGGAAATTTCGAATAGACATGAGAGTGTGCTTGTAGTATTAGATATACTCCCTCATTTTCCATTTGGGAATGTGCAATAGATATACAGGCACATATTTTCAGTGATCCTGGATACTAGGATTCTATCAAGAGCATAAACGGGTGCTTGAGGGAAATTTTCATAATGCTATCCTCGGTATTCAACAAAGTAATGTGATTTGGAATTATTTAAATCATTATTTTGATGGCAGTGATTTTCAAGGAAAACTCAGCAAGATTTTTGAAAGGCTCTAATTTTTGCTTCTAGCTCAGAGTGGTAGAAATTTACCCACTAAAATAACAGTACAAACAGAATAACATTATTTAGCCTCATCTTATTTTCACAGAATTTTCTGAAGTGGCAGGCAGCATTGGTCCTGGTTCTTTCTTCCACCTCCTGTGGTGCCATGACACTCCTTCTGCCCCCTTCTATTTAGCTTCTCTTTTTCCATATTTTTTAAAAACTCACAAATCTTAGTAAGACATGTGAAAATGGGTTTAAAGGACTGAGGACTATCTCACTGAAACCTGTAGTAACTCCAAGGAAAGCGCTGGAAATTGGTTACACATCAAAGAGAACAACCTAGTGGCAATTCCTGTTGGGGACATGGAATTACTGTGGAAGGACATGCAGTGACCCTGTCAGGACAACAGATGTGACCGGGAAGAAAAAGGGTGCATTCAGTCTTGCAGGTTTTATCCCAGCACAGTCACAGACCCAAGATGTCAGGAAAGGCCAGATCCAGAAGAGCAACTTACAAGAACAACAGCTGGGTCTTAGAATTTGGAATGGAGGGGGTACCTGTCTGGTCCATCAGGAAAGCATGCAATGCTTAGTCTCAAGTTTGTGGGTTCGAGCCCCATGTTGGGTGGAGAGATTACTTAAAAATAAAAAATTTTAAGAAAAAGTTGGGGATGGACCAGATTTGAAAGGAAAGCTGTTCTATAGGTCATGAGTCAAGCAACTTACAACTTACAACTTCCTCCCTGTTTCTACCAAAGTTTTATCCTTTTTAAACAATGATTAAACAGGATTAATCTTTTGGAGGAAACACTCCCCAAACACTGATAAATGGATCAAGAGACAAAATGATGGGATCGAGGATAAAATAGAAATGAAGAACCAGGAGGTGGTGGGGAGGAGGGTGTGGGCGTGGGTTTGGGAGTGGGTGGGTGTGGGGTGGTTTAAAAAAAAAAAAAAAAGGAACAGAAGTGTATAATGCACACTCCTTGAAATAAAAAGTGACAATGATCTGGAGATAAAACAGGCTCATCCATGTTTTGAAAAAACAACAGGGACAAGTCATATACATAGAGGAAGCGCTGATAACACATGGCATTTATAATTCCAAGAACCACCCCCCCCACACACACACACAAGATTTAAGTAGAGACATCAGATTGCTTTTATTTTTTAATTTTTAAAAAGATTTTTATTTATTTCTTTGACAGATCACAAGAAGGCAGAGAGGCAGGCAGAGAGAGAGGAGGAAGCAGGCTCCCCAAGCAGGGAGCCCGATGCAGAGCTCGATCCCAGGTCCCTGAGATCATGACCTGAGCTAAAGGCAAAGGCAAAAAAGGCTGAACCCATTGAGCCACCCAGGTGCCCCATCAGATTTCTTTTAAAAAAGGCATTAAAATCAGATTTGCCTCAGAATTTCTCTTTGCAATGCTAAACAAGGAGATAAGGGAGATGTCCTCAGAGCTCTTAGAAAGGTTTGATGGAAATCTGAAAGTCTATGTCAAACCAGTTCACTGAAATGCATTCTAGTGTGTGCATATACTCAGAAATTACACACTCATGGTTCTTCTTAGAAGAAAGTATTTAAATATGTACTCAGTTGATAAAAGGACAGAGCACTTACAGATCAGCTTCTGAACCTTTCTTTGATTTCTGTTCAGAGATATTTTTTTTGTTCTTTTAAAAAATATATTATTGCCTATTGTTCATGATGTATTCATATTTCCTTCATGTTCATTTGATGACCCTTTTCTGTCCCAGAACCCTGTCCAGGATGCGACAGTACATTTAGTTGTTCTGTCTCCTTAAGCTCCTGTGGTCTGTGACATTTTCTTAAACTTCTCTTGCTTTTGATGACCTTGACCATTTTGAGGAGTACTGTTCAGATGTATTGTAAGATGTCTCTGTATTGAAATTTGTCTGTTTTCCTCATGATTAGGCTGGGTGATAGGTTGGGGTTATAGGACTGGGTCTCATGAATTTGAAATGGAATATTGCTAATTTATTGATGATGTATTTTTTAAGTAACATGATTATTTTCCCCCTTAGCCTGTTAATGATGTAAGGGCATCAGTCGAGATGCACTAGTTTATTTTGCACTAACAAATTACACAAAACTTTAATATGTCAAGCAATAATGGTTTACTTGTCCACATACCGTATGTGTGCCCAGAACTTTCCCCTACATAATATTTATCTCAACTCTGGTATCAGCCTTTTAAAACTTCTACCCAGAAAGATACGTGTCACATCTCACATTTCGTTGGCCAAAGAAAACCACATAACTAAGCTTTACCATAAGTGGCAGGATAATATTATCACCACCAGGAAGGAAAAAAATGGATATTTTGACCAGTGATAAAAACTACTAGGTGTTTGGGTTTTATCATTCAAGTAGAAGAAAGGTACATCATGCTATCATATGTAATAAAAGCAACTTTATGGAAAGCAAGATGGGAATAATTAATATAAAATAGAAATACTTTTAAACAAAATAAAGAAATATAAATTAGAAAAAAAAGAGACTGAGGGAAATATACTGACCATACCTACAATACTTACAGTTAAGCAAGATAAAAAATACATGTATTTAAAAGAAGAACAAGTAGATAAACCAACAAATGTAGACACTGAAGAGACAATAGCCTGAAATTTTCTAAACTAATAATTTAAAAAATCTTTGTAAAATTGGAATTTGTTTAAAGGTAACATTGACAAATTTACGGATGAAGAATTCAAAATGTGAAGAATTCAAATTGTTAATTCAATAATTATAGGAGAAATTGAAAGTCATCAGAGAATGATTATATTTTCCCCTTTTACACTTCTTGTATACTACAGCATATGATCTTTCCAGAATAAAACTAATTTAACTTCCAATGATTTTTTTTTCTGCATAGAAAAATAAAGTTAAACAAAGTCAGCTTTAAAGGAGCAATTTTGTCTTTTATAATGAAATAGAAGACTGCATACTACCTCAAGCACTGTTTATTACAAAGCTATATGACACTAAATAGGTACTTTTTCAAAGCAATCAAATGGCAAAACCAATTTGTGTTGATATATCTCGATAAGCAAAGCAATTTAGTGTTCTTGAAATAAAATATATTTCATACTTATTTAATGAGATCCACATATTCAAGGGCACAAACAATGATTATGCTACTGCTGGCTAGTTATTTGCCTGTTCCTGAGAACATTTTTTAAACCTGCTTTAATAAAAGCTTTGTATTATAATGAATAACAAAAGGGAGGAATATATATAACACAGGAGGTTATAATACACATTAAAAAAATTCCAAACACAAATCAATTCCAAGTGCTAGTCCTTATGTCACTAACTTCAAACAAGGCTGAATACTGCGTCCAATTAAATATAAAATGAATTTTTCTTTTCATCAAAATTATTCA
This sequence comes from Mustela nigripes, assembly GCF_022355385.1. Taxonomy (NCBI): domain Eukaryota; kingdom Metazoa; phylum Chordata; class Mammalia; order Carnivora; family Mustelidae; genus Mustela; species Mustela nigripes. The sequence continues at coordinate 82,225,195 of NC_081564.1, read as the reverse complement.
CCTATAAGAGTTACTAATTAGTAATTACACGTTTTACCTTTCACTTACATTATTTTGAAAAACAAAGTAGATGTGGGACCTAATTCTTCAATATGACGTCCTGAGATCTCAGTCAAAAACAAGTTTAAAAGGTTAGGCAATTGTCTCAAAAGACAAAACATGAAATTACCATATGATCCAGCAATTTCACTCCTGGGTATATACCCGTAATAGTTGAAAGGAGGGATTCGAATAGGTATTCGTACACCAAGTTCACAGCAACATTCTTCACAAAATCCAAAAGATGGAAGCAGCTCTAATGTCCATTAACACATAAATGGATAAACAAAATGTGATATATACATATATATATATACAACAGAATATTATTAGCCTTAAAAAGGAAGGATATTGCGATACACACTACACCACAGATGAACCTTAAAGACCTTACGCTCAGTGAAAGTCATCAGTCACAAAAAGATGAATATGATAGGATTCCTCTTCTGTGATGTTCCTGGAGTAGTTAAAGCCCTAGAGGCAGAAAGGAAAACAGTGGTTGCCGTGGACTCCAGGCACCAGGGAACGGGGGGCTAGCATTCTGTGCGCACAGACGTTCAGTTACGGAAGATGAACACCATTCTGGAGATGGATGGTGGTGGTGGTGGGACAACAGTGTAAGAAGACTGAAAGCCACGGAACCGCACACTTACAAGTGATTAAAATGGTGAATTTTATGTTATGCATCTATTCCTACAATTTACAAACAAGCACCGAACTACAGACCAAAAAATGAAAAAAACAAACAAATTTAAGGAGCTTATGAAAGTTACATGGTAGAAGAGATAAAGAAGGAGGAAAAGACTTTCAGTGGATGTAGATCTAGAACAGATTCCCAAATAATGGCCTCGCATTTGGCAAGAGCTTTAGGTGGTTGTATCAGTCCTTTATAGATCACACCTGCCCCATACATGCACTCACACACAGCAACATGGTAAAAGTTCGTGGTAAGGAGATCATGACTATCCACCACGAGGTTAAGTAATCCTGTAATCGGACGACAGTATCACGTGTAGATTTAAAGCACTCAGGATTTCAAACGACTGAGACAGAAGGGGCATCGTTGGACTCTGAGCGACTGAGTTAGTGACGTAAAATGTGCATCTGCCCATGGCACCCTTCAACTGATCTTAAAGACACGTTTGAAGGGTTTGAATATACATTTTTTAAGATTTTATTTATTTATTTGACAGACAGAGGCACAGCGAGAGAGGGAACACAAGCAGGGAGAGTGAGAGAGGGAGAAGCGGGCTTCCCCCTGAGCAGAGAGCCTAGTACAGAGCTTGATCCCAGGACCCCGGGGCACCCCTGAATATGTTTTTATGTAAAATACAAAAAAGGAAAACATATATTTTCCAAGTATATATAATTTTATATATATGACACTTAAAAAATGCACATGTAACCCAGTATCTTAAGTACATCAGGAACATCGCTAAAATGTATTATCTTATAGGAGACCAAGAAACTTGCAGATCTCCACGGAAAGCAGGATACTGCCTTTTGTTTGGAACTTACCTTATATTAGAGCAAATATACATGTATATTTATTTAGTATGCTTATTATTTGTATTAGCCTCAAATATTCATGGTTTCTCTATAATACTGGACCAAACTTGCATGGCATAATATCATTTTTATTTACTTACTCACTGCGCCTCAAAGACCTCATCTGGCAAACAGAAGTAATGAGTCAGGATTTCATGGTTCCAGAAACAATCTCTCAGCCTCAGAACAATGCCTTGTGCATAGTAAATGCCTTATGAGTGTTGGCGATTATCATTTGCTGCGATTCCCTTTGTACTTTTCATTCTAAAATATCTCTGAAGTAATCTCAGTTTGTGAGTTTAGTTTTCTGACTTCAATTACTTTTCACTTTACATTTACATGGAAGCACAAAACAGTAACTATGGAGGATTTGAATATACCGTGAATAATCAAATATGTCACATTACATACGATATTTTTAAAATTTAAGTTTTAAAAGTCTTCCCTATATCTACACTAAATCAAGTTAACAAGTGCTTTTCAAAAAATTGTCCAATTATCCCTTTTTTACAAAAAGCCAATTTGGAGTCTAGCCTATATTTTCTGTTTTCCTTTTTGCTCATATATCTTTACTACTAATATAGATTAATACTGTAAGAAAAATGACAATAACATCCAGGATTGTAATACTCCTTTCCTATATGAAATTAGAAACTATTTCATATAGGAACTACTTCATATAAACTACATGAAAAATCCCTTCATTCCCAAAGGATAAAAAACATTTAATCTAGATAAGGTCTTCAAATCGAAGCTGTTTTTTCTCACCACTGTAATTTGATCTACTTTCTATTCTCATTTTTTTCCTTAGGATTTCAACAGTATATTGTTTTATTTTTGTTTGTTTGTTTCTATGTTGTTTTGTTTTTAGGTATGTTATTTATTCATTTGTGTGTGTGAGAGAGAGAGGCTAGAGAGAGAGATAACATGAGCACACAAGCGGGGCGGGGTGGGGGGGTGGCAGAGGCAGAGGGAAGAAGCAGGCTCCCCAGAGAGCGGGGAGCCCATGTGGGGCTCAATTTCAGAACCTGCAATCATGACCTGGGCCGAAGGCAGATACTTAACCAAATGAGTCACCCGAGCACCCCAATACATTGTTTTAAATACTTACACTTAAAATTAAACCTTCACCCTATATGGCATTAAAAGGCAAATTTGCTTGTTCCTATTTAATGTTAACATCCTGTGCAAACTTTATAGTATAGTTCAAACAAAATATTCTGCAAGGTCCTAGACTTCCGAAAATACACACTGAAACTGCAGCATCGGTACTTATCACTTTTCACCATTCTTTTAAAAGACATTGAAATTTCCTTTTGTCACATGGCTGATTTCCTTCACAAAGAGCTACTTGTATTTATCCTCAATTGGGAACTCAGATTACACATATACCTTTACAAGAGGAAATTGTCCTGAACATCCCTTCAGATGGTAAAACTTACAGGTCATAGGATGCAGAAAGTTCATTAGTATTATGACATGATGCACTTAACAGAGGGAAAAAAAAAAAAGATAGGCTTAAACAGAATATAAATTTATTTCTCTCTCATGGCCTGGCTCATAGAGAACACAGGCTCCCATGTGGCCTTCCAATCTCAAAGATACCTCATGCTCTGAGGTGGCTGCTGGTGCTCCAGCTATTGTAACTATTTTGCAGATAAAGGAGAAAAAACTATGTGAAAAACAACAAGAAAAGTACAATCAATTACAGAGTTATGCCTCTCTAAATGTCTTCTCTGAAATCCTTCATAACACTTTGACTGAGTTTTTTTTTTTTAGATTTTTATTTTATTTATTGGACAGTCAGAGATCACAAGTAGGCAGAGAGGCAGGCAGAGAGACAGGAGAAAGCAGGCTCCCCACTGAGCAGAGAGCCCAACGTGGGGCTCGATCCCAGGACCCTGAGATCATGACCTGAGTTGAAGACAGAGGCTTTAACCACTGAGCCACCCAGGCATCCCTTGACTGACATTTTAACATCTAGAACTTAATTATGTGGCCTCACATAGTCTCAAGAAAACTGAATATGTGGTGTTTTAGTTGAATCATTTTTTTTAATACCCTGATCCTAAGGAAATTTACTACTCTTATGGATGAATATTATTAAATTGTACTTACTATGCTTTGTTTATTCATCCGTGGATGGCTATTTAGGCTGTTTCTACCTTCGGCTACCTCAAATAATGCTGCTATTAGCATTCATGTGTTAAACAAGTACCACATGTTTTCAATCCTTATGGGTATATATCCAGCAGTGAACTTGCTGATTGATTTGTTAATTCTATGTTTAGCTGGTTTATCCTTTCTCAATAAAATTGGACTCTGGTACTAGAAATGAAGAGCAGAGCAGAGCAGACACCGTGGTGACCAGCAATGTCTGCCACGGTAGATGTCCCCAGTTCGTTTCTCTGGGAGCACTTGCTCTGCATTTCTTCTTAATCTCTCAGTAGAGATAGAACATGAGTTCTCTTTCCCATCAATGAACAAAATAATACCCATTGATCTGACTTTTGTATTCAGAACACTATAGCATATCACCCTCTGACTCAGTTATTTATAACAGTGATTTGGTTCCAGAAAACCATATCATTTTGAAACCATTGCTGAGTATGAACCACTGTTTAGCTGTAACTCCTTAGTGGCAAAAAACATAGCAGGAAGCAGACACATTTCCCAAAAAACTGCAATCAGGTAAGGCTAAAAGTTTGATCTTGGTTGATTTATAATCTAAATAAGTGATCTTTTTATGAATTGCAGTGAATAACAGGAAACAAAAACTTGACGAGCTATTTTTTTTTTTTTGATGTTTGAGTTTAAAAAAAAAAAAAAACAAAAAAAAACCTCCTTCATAAAATTGTCTTAAGCTGTGCACAAAATATAAACTGTATACATTCACAGGTACGAACAACCAGGTCACATTATTCTTAATGGTTATAAGTAGATACAAATAGGCAGTGTTCTTACTTTCTAGATAGCCAGTGAACAAATTCATCTTAATTAGTTATGATGTGGTATCAGAGAATAGCAACCTTAAATCTTCAGAAGAAGTTTGTTCTTCACTTCCTTGTAGTGTATTTTAAAAGCTTGAGCTTGGGATGCCTGGGTGGCTCAGTTGGTTAAGCAGCTGCCTTCGGCTCAGGTCATGATCCCAGCGTCCTGGGATTGAGTCCGGCATTGGCATTGGGCTCCTTGCTTGGCAGGGAGCCTGCTTCTCCCTCTGCCTCTGCCTGCCATTCTGTCTGCCTGTGCTTGCTCTCTCGCCCTCTCTCTCTTTGATAAATAAAGAAAATCTTTAAAATAAATAAATAAATAAATAAATAAAAGCTTGAGCTCTGAGGTCAGGCAATCTGTTGTCCCTGTTGGATCATGGGGTGCCTGGGTGGCTCAGTCAGGTAAGTGTCTACCTTTGGCTCAGGTCAGGATCCTGGAGTCTTGGGATCCAGCTGCGGTTGGACTCCCTGCTCAGTGCTCAGTGAGGAGTTGGTCTCTCCCTCTCCCTCTGCTCCTGCCCATCCCTATTTGTGCTCTCTTTCTCTCAAATAAATAAATCAAATCTTTTTAAAAATCTGTTGCCCCTTTGCATCAAACATAAATTCCTACTCTGACTATTGGCACTGATTTTTAGGCAATCCATGAATCCTCTGAAACTGTAGAATAGTGTGTGTGAACATACACATTTTTCCACTGAGAATATCCAAAAGTTTCGCTATGCATATCTTCCCTCACCTCGAGACATTGGCTTAAAAATTCCGATATTAGGAAATTTATTTAACCTCATAGAACTCCAGGAAATTATTATAAAGTAGGAAAATCCCCAGGGTACAGAAAGAAAATATGAGGTTACACTCTCCTGAAACAAGAACGCTTGGCAAAGGATAGAAAAAAAATGAAAAATCCCTTTCCCTTTCTTTTCCCTCTTCACACTTTTGTATATTCTGCTTCAAAAATCTTTTGAAGATTTCTTTCCTTTTTTTTTTTTTTAAGATTTTGTTTATTTATTTGACAGACAGAGATCACAAGTAGGCAGAGAGACAGGCAAAGAGAGAGAGAAAGAGAGGAGGAAGCAGGCTCCCTGCTGAGCAGAGAGCCTAATGTGGGGCTCCATCCCAGGACCCCAAGACCATGACCTGAGCCAAAGGCAGAGGCTTTAACCCACTGAGCCACCCAGGCGCCCCTGAAGATTTATTTCTTATTTGAGGTGGGGAGGGGCAGAGGGAGCAGACTCCCCTCTAAGCATGGAGTTTGTTGCAGGGCTAGATAGCCACTTAACCCACTGAGCCACCCAAGTGCCCCATCCTGCTTCCAAATTTAAGATCAAGGTACCCTCCTTCCCTGAAGGCATTTACCATCATTCCACTTATTCTTGGTGAAGAATCGATGGAATGGTTGAACCGTTGACGGAATGGTTGAAGGAGGAGGTCCAACCCTCTTCCCTGAATTCTTACAATCCTCACAGTCAGACCGACACAAAATATGACTTCTCTTTACTGCCTACTATCTTTCTCATTCTCGGTGGAATATAAAGTTTGTGATGGTCAGGAATTTTGTCCTTCTTGGGTTGTTTTTTTTTTTTTTTGTACCCCAAGAACCTAAATTGTTTCCCATTTGCTGTTAGGTGCATAATAAATATTTTCTGTTAATTTGAATGAATAGTTATAGATTTCAGAGCCATGTTACCACTGTTTTTAGGAGCAGAATTTGTATTTGCTCCTTACCTTGTTCCATAAAGTTGTTATCAATAATTGCCTATAAATACCTTGGTTAAATGCTCTTCACAAAAATACTGAAGTTAACTCAAAACCAGAGCCAATATTTCTATGGCTCCAGAACTCAGAAATTCTGATTTAAAACTGTGGCCATTGTAGAAAAAAAAATGAGAAAATCAGCTTTAATGTTGGATTTAATGCTTTGGTAAAAGGTGGCTAGTCAGCAAGCCCAGAGGTCAAGAAGCTGTATTAATCTCCACAAATAAATGTTAAAAAATAGATGAAAATAGTAAATATGACCAATTAACCAAGGAAAATAGTATTTTTTCCAGGGTTATATTAACTATCTAAAAATTTGAATGATGCAGTGCTAATATATATGTGTGTGTGCACACATGTACAAACACACACATTTCGTTTGGGGAAATCCAGGTTTTGATTTTTTTTTTTTTAAGATTTTTATTTATTCACTTGAGAGAGAGAGAGAGAGACAGAGACAGAGAGAACACTGGCAGGGTGGAGAATGAGAAACAGACTCCCCACTGAGCCAGGAGCACAATGTGGGGCTCGATCCCAGGACCTGGAGATCACAACCTGAGCAGAAGGCAGATGCTTAACCATCTGAGCCACCCAGGAACCCCTTGATTAAGTTTCCTTCACTAGTGAGTCATGTGATTTTTGAGTCAATATACTAACTCAGAAGCCACTTTTTCTACACTTTTCCTAGTTCTCCTGACATATTCCTTACAAATGATGAATTAGATTAATAGGTACACATTTGTTCATGGTTCTGCTGTTGAATAAAGTGTGTGTTTTTTTTTTTTTTTTTTTTCATTTTTCAGGCAACTGTTTCGGCCCATTACCCCTGCAAAAGGATTTTCTGTAATAAATATAATCTCTAATAAGAGAAGCGATTGTGTAAATACCGTCCTAATTATGCTACTTTCATCCACAAGGTGTCATTACCGTCAATAAAGTACATCCCACAGATCAATCCAGTCTCAACAAGTCCTAATTTCACTGGAACCCATCCTAGACCCTCTGCTTCAAATATAGGACATTTCAGGAGGCAAAGAGTTTCACTCCATCAGTGGCTGTGGACATAGCTCTTAACACTTCAGGAGGTATCAATGTAATGTTTGCATTTCCTTTTTGCACCAACCATGACTTAGCCCTCTTCTTTCTGTAATCACTTGCCATTTTCCCATTTATCATTAATTTTTTCCTACAGCCTCTGGTTCAACCAAAGTGCTTACCCCATATAGCTGTCATCAGTAGGATTCTTGCCAATGCTTCCCTCTTTGTCCCTTCCCCGTTATGTGAAGTAGGGTTCGATGATCACCAGTTGATAGCACGATCTCCTCCACTGGGTAGGAAAGAAGCTGTACCTATTACATCAATATAGGGTTGAGGAGTTAAAAACAACCGCTTCAAACTTCCATTAGGAATTTGGGCAGTTATTTTGAAAGTTATCGTCCCTGTGTCATATTAGAAATCAATCCCTTTTCTGGAACTAGTAAATGCAAGCAGGTCCCAGAACTACTATAGGATCAGTCAGAGAAAATGAAATATTATAGAAGTCAGAAAGAAGTTCCACCACAACCCCCACACTCTCTCCTCTATTTTTATCAACAGTAGATGCAGTGATGATATTCCTTTACTTCTGTGCACACACACATGCAGTTCCTCAACTCATCATTTTAGAGATGTATTATCCCTCAGTTTTGTAAGTATGGTTTTAGTCACTCTCGTTTTCAAATAATCCGCTACTTTGTACATGGTAAGGTATATGACAGCCTGTACTGGATACTTTTATAGACTATTATACCCCTACACCTGCAGTGAAACGAGTTTCTTTACCCGATGATACTGAAATAGGGATGACAAATTAAAATAATAGTTTCTGTTTCAATGATGTAGTAATGTTAGAGGCATTGGCTTATGTTGCAGAGGATGCAAATCCAAATCTGGAATGAGTCTCTATTCTAGGTAAGACCCATAGGGATCCATGAAAGGCTTTGCATAGCAAACTGATACAGTCCACCCCCCGTACTGGGCTTGTTCACGTCTTTATGGCTTGGCCCATGATGGAGTTTAGTGTCTGCTAGGTCTTTTTTTTTTTCCTAGTAAGAAACATAACGATTTAGTAGATTTTCTTGCTTTTGAGGGACACGATACGAAATGTACATTGCTTAAATTCCTCTTCAGTGCTCATTTTATGTACCCAAAATGCTACTTTGAAAGAGCAGATGATGACACCCTTGTTGCTTCCAGACCTTGTTCCATTCAGATGATGGAGAATTTTCTCCTTACAGGCTCCACTCCCAAATGTTTCTTCTATAATGGTTCCCAAACCGTAACATCTTTAATATATATGTCATTTATCCTTTCATCATTCAAGGACCATTGTCCAAACCATAGGGCCAGTACAATTCCTACTGAAAAATAATTAGTATTAGTGAATACTATAATGTTACTATTATTATAATAATTTATTTCCTCTGAGACTGGAAGAACACCAATAATAATTCTGCCCTTTGAGGAAATTTATCTTTTCTTTTTAAAATTTTGTCAGAATGTGATCACCACCTGGACACAATGCAGTAGCATCCCAGAGCAAGTATTGTCCAGCAACCTCCAAACTACTAGAAGCAAAATACAATGTCTTTGAAGGATCCCCAAACAATTAAATGGGGGTAGTAGAACCCCTAATTTGGTATATCATTCTTCAAAAAATAAAGAAACCCAGTCAGTGTCTGTACCGCTTTTTAATATTTTGGTGCTGACCAAAATAAGTTATTTCTCTCTGAGAAATGTCTCCATGGCAACTTGTGCCCAGATTCTTCCTAAAAGATTTACCACACCTGATATGTGCGCCACATCTTGCATGTTAGCAAAGTGAAGCAACCATCCCAGGTAGTGAGTCATATGGTTACTCTACACTTTTAATTCAGTCTTAACTTGATTGTAAGGTTGAGATATCATCATTATAGCATCAGAAAGTTTCTAGTACTTTTCCTTTACCAGGTTATAACAACAAGCAAGAGAATATAAATAGCTTTGTAGGAACACAGTAAAAAAATGTATTCCTGGCCATACTACATGAATGCAAATTTGCTTTGACTTTCTTCTGAGGTAGGAGTTTAAAGACAGCATGAGCCAAATGGATAACAACGGAACACCAGTATTCTTGTTTGTGACATACCTTGATTTAATATAATTTCTAGTGTAGTTGACACCTTTGGAAACATCCCAAGATCTGTCATATTTTACATTACAGCTTATAACTAGACTAGTGAGTAAACTCTTCAAGTATCTGCTATAACATATCCTGAGTAAGAGCTGAAAACCCCTCAGTCTTCCCATTTCTCTTCAGATAATCTGTATTGTTTCAAATTATCTACTTAAGTGGCCCTTGCTAATTCTAAAGGTTCCTACCAGAAATATCCAACTAAAAAGATATGAACAGCAGATATGAAGGATGGCACTTTTCCCTACGATTTGTATAAAGGAAACAATGTTCATGTATCAAAAGCTTTCAGTGAGTTCAGGAAGGAGTATCAGAATGATCATGCATAAATTTCTTTCACAAATTCCTACTTTGAGCCACACTTTCCCTTTAAACTTTCCAGTCAGGGGTGCCTGGGTGCTCAGTGGGTTAAACCTCTGATTCTCGATTTCAGCTTGAGGTCACGATCTCAGGGTCATGAAATTGATCCCCAAGTTAGGCTCCATGGAGCCTGCTTAAGATTCTATCTCTCTCTCTCTCTCTCTCTCCCTCTCTCTCTCTCCCTCTCTCTCTCTCTCTCTCTCTGTCGCTCCTCCACTTACATCCTCCCACCACTCCCAGCATGTGTGCTCTCTCCCTCCCTCAAAAAAACCAAACCCAACCAAAATGAAACAGAACAACAAAACAATAAACAAGTCTTTCACAGTGAAATCACTGCAACCTTCAAACTTCATCACATTATCCTTTAAACCCCATTACAAATTTAGGGAATGTACATTGGGACAGTGCATTACTGTCCAGTAATGCTGATTCTTTATGCATCCATGCCATTTTCCACACTAATGGGAATGGTTTTATATTGAGAAATCTTGGCCGCCTCATTGTTCAGAATGGAAGCCCTCTTTATCATCCTCTACCCTCTTCTCTGGTTTTGCCTCAAAGAATCCAGATTTACTGTTTACATTTTTCTGAGATTTCTTAGCAGAATTAATAGGGGACGTTTGCCATTTGGGCACCTAATCTTGGATACTGGGCCATTAGCACATCAGTAGCCACATCATTGATGTCTCCTTTTTCATTCAATTTTCAATCAAACGTCTAAAGATTTCTGTTGGGTTTAATCTTCCTGATGCATTTCCTTCTTTTTTAACTTGAAAGATTTTTTTTTTTTTAACAACTCAAAAAATGTTTATATCAGTCTCCAGATTTTGCCATATGTCCCTGGGGAAAAAAGTCATCTCTGTTTAAGAATCATTGACATAACCAATCTGAAACGGCTTATATTCTCAACATATTTTCATATTTAGAAAGAATAAAGCAGTTTTCCTTCTTCTTATACTTTATTCCAACTCCTTCTTTAATATAGGTTAATAAATTAAGGGGAAATTAAAGAAATCATTTATCCTACACACATAGTATGAATGTAGTTGCTTTCTGAGGCTCCTGTATTAACTCAAATCCCCTCACCTTTCAATTGTGAGTAAAGCCAGCAAAATTTGCCTTGGTTAAAAATATGTGAAATTTATTGTATCAAAAGTCCTTTGGGAGCTGTTTATATCTTTCCTCCTAATGAGTAAGTTCCTTGGGAGAATAATCCCTAGTCTTAGGACTTACCTATTCAGATCTCTTATCTTGATAAGATTTTGAATAATGAGGGGTGGAGTGAGTCACATATATTATGAACTGATAGGTTTACAAATTCCTATTAGAATAATATTTTTAACTCCTAACTGGACTTATAATCTCTTCTCCACTAGGCAGATTCAAGCACTTGGGGTAACTGGCTCCATATTGACTTTCACATTAGCCCAAAGCAGCCAAGGAACCAAGTTTTCTGATAGTTTTGTCCTTGGCTTACATCTTGGTTTTTTTTTTTGGTTTTTTTTTTTTTTTAATCCATTTTACTATTTCCCCAAACAGGGGATTTATCACTTCTATACTCCCTTTTCCTTAATTGATCATAACGCTTGGGCAACCTTAAATCAGGGATGGCTCAAGGGTCAATCTGGCATTAGACATGATTTATTCTCCCTTTTCTTCCCTTTTTTCCTCCCAAACAAAGCTTTAGTCCTATTTAAATTAAATCTGGAGTTGTTTCAAAACTCCTGCCAACTACACTAGTTGCAACAATTATTCCTGTATACTCATACAGGCTCTAACAAAAGCAAAGGATTCAACACAGCAGAAGAATGAAAGCACTGGCAAATTCCAGAACAGTCAGAGATATCCAAGCAAAGCTTCCAAAATCCTCTCATACTCACCAAGTACATAATTCATTTCTGTTTGTGAACCTCCTATATAGTCATAAAATATATTAGTCTCCAGGAAACTCTAGTCTCATTTAGAGGTGGTCTTTTATACCTCTCTGAAGTCAAAGATTTACATTTAAGGTGACTATATTTTATGAGTTCACAACTGTGACCAAAAATTAAAAAAAAAAAAAAAGAAAGAAAATTTGGTTGTTAGAGGAGCAGGCAGTATCTAGGAAAACATGGAGAAATACTATTAATGGATACATCTAAGCATGAACAGTTGAACAAATCTCACAGATTGAGAGAAATTACAATGAGCTGGTAATTCTGTTGCATGTGTTCCTGAAGCATAGGACCTCAAGGACGTAGTACTCAACTAATTTACCCTAAGTAACTATTCTGGTCCACGTTTCTATTAGAAAGCAGCATACCATGCAGGAATAGCTAATATTTCCTCTTTCCTACATGGATAAATACGATATACATAGATCCGTAAACAAATTGTATGGGATAGAAACACCAGGGAGAAGCCACTGACTTATACCAGGAAGAGAAAACGCTGCCAAAGGATGAATATCACAAACTGGATTTTTTTAAAAAGATTTATTTATTTATTTATTTATTTATTTATTTATTTATTTGACAGACAGAGATCACAGGCAGGCAGAGAGAGGGGGAAGCAGATTCCCTGCCAAGCAGAGAGCCCTATGTGGGGCTCGATCCCAGGACCCTGGGATCACGACCTGAGTCGAAGGTAGAGGCTTTAACCCACTGAGCCACCCAGGCACCCCACAAACCTAATTTTGAATTAGACAGTATGTCTACTACATTAATGAATAGTGATTCAATAACAAATGACATTTTCCATTTGTATTCATAAGAAACAGTTGTATGTATTTAATCTCCTTAAGAATTTGGAAATCTGAACATGTTGACAGAATTAGGAGATGTCTGTTCTGGCAAGTTTAAAATTTTACTTGAGATTGGTACTTTTATTTTTCAAAAAATTACTATCTGCTATGATAAATATTCTTTAAAAACTAAGTACAATTTAGGCAAGTTGGCTAAAAATGTGTATCTAACCTGTTTAATGTCATAAAGAAGTTTCCATTCTAAGAGTTATATATTTAAGTATTGACAATTGGACTACATACTATACACATTTGATACATATATATGCAGTTTTTGATCAATGTATTACATTATAATGTTTCTTTTATTCAAAGATAAAGATTTGAGTCATAGAAGTGAGATTCCAAAGAACTTTCCACCATGATCAATCAACTTATATTTATAGCACAACCTAACTACATACACTATATATGAATTATTTGGGACTTTTAGTCTTAATAACGTACAAGTATTAAAGTATATCACAATAAAACAAATTGACATGTTTCTTGGAAACTTGTGGACCAGTTGGACATATAAGGGAATTTTTCTTATCAGTGTATAGTCTGCAGCCCAGTTAGAAGATGAGGTATATTTTCATATGTTGAAAGAAGGGTTAAATATAAATTTAACAAATAATTTCTTTACATGTTGACTTTCTTATCCAGACAAAGGAGGATATTTTTATCTAAAAGATTGGTATTTAATAAAAAAGAAAGACTTGATATTTAGTAGACAAGGGATACCACCTGCGAAGGGCATTCATAGATGACAGGAAGGGAACACCAGTAAAACAGTGGTGCAAAAAGCCTAGGGTGAAACAGGAAGACGAGAGTAATTTAAAAAATAGAAATGAGTATCCAACTTTTGTGTCGACAGGAACAGGACTGAAGGAGATGATGCTGAGTGAAATAAGTCAAACAGAGAAAGTCAGTTATCATCTGGTTTCACTTCCTTGTGGAGCATAAGGAATAACACGGAGGACATTAGGAGAAGGAAAGGAAAGACGAGGGGGAGACATCGGAGGGGGAGCTGAACCATGAGAGACTGTGGACTCCGAGAAACCGAAGATTTTAGAGGGGAGGGTAGTTGCGGAATGGGTGAGGCTGGTGATGGGTACTAAGGAAGGCAGGGATCGCAGGGAGCACTGGGTGTTGAGTGCAAACAACGAATCATGGAACACTACACCAAAAACGAATGATGTACTCTATGGTGACTAAAACAACACAATTAAAAAAAAAAAAAAAACTGATTTAAAAAAAAAAAAAAGGAAGTGAGGGAGAGCCCACTTTACTCAAACAAATTAGACTGTTATGACTCTGTCTGCTTTCTGAGGGGATGGAAGATTGAAAGGACCAGAGGAAATGACAGAAGGAATGAGACAGTTATTAATTCCAGAGATCATAACAAAGTTGTTCAGGACGGCAAACACTGTATACTATGTGGCTCGGCAGTCAACTATGTTTTCCTAACATGTTCACTTAAATATGAAATACTAAAAATGACCAGTCATGATTACCTAGAAAACTGAAATAGAGCAATTGCAGGCGTGAGCAAAATCAATGATTCCAAATAAGGGAAATATGGTAGAAACACATACATGCTGAGTGCCTAGCATTTTTGGTTGTTAATATATTCAGAATTTCAAAGATTTAGAATGCATAAAGAACATCCTGAACACAATACTCAAAATGTTATAGGGATGAAAATATTTAAAAATGATTTTGTGTATATGTAACTGGGCACCTGCGTCTACATAAGGACAAACAGAGATAATTTAAGATCCCATTATAAAATAAGTGACTTTTATTTAAGTCTCTCTTTGCTCCTTTTATTTCTTGAAGGCCAAATTTCCTACCCTTCAAGCACCAGCAATTTACTGCTTCTCAATGTGTTCCCCTTTGCAGGAAGGCATCTGATTTTGTCAATTACATAGTAAGTCAGGTTCAGACTTTATAATTTATTAACTTCTTCAGAGATTTGCATACTGTGGGTTTTATCTCTAATTAAGGAATGCCTTAATATATCATCTGACATTTCAAGACATACAATTAGTGCAGAGAGTTTTGAGAAAGGGTCCTGTGATTATCCTGTGCCTGAGGATCTAAGGATGGCTGACGGAACTAAGAGGGCTTAGAGATGAAGGAGAGATGGAATGTGAGAGGAAAGGTTACAAGGACTGACCTCACACCATCTAGTGCCTCTTCTAAATCTGTCTTAGTCCATCCTAGATTTCCTCTTTATCCCGTTAAGAGAGTAGGACAATGTAATGATCCCTTAGAGATATGACAGGTGTAGAAGGCAACCACTAATATGAAATGAGCACAGAGAAACTTACAGTCATGTGTTAAATAAATCTATTCCCAAAGATGGTCAAATCCCACCACAATGTCTGCATCAGTTTTGCCTCACAAGGATATTGAGGAGAGTCAAATAATCCTAGTGAGAATGTCTATTAGAGATATCAGAGAATTAAATATGTAATCTGGTTTTCCACCTACATGAGTATAATTAGTATTATTTGGAAATGGCATTTCACTTACATCTGCATTATTAGTGTGTAGCACAAAGACAATTATGCATGTCATTAGAAATAACATCCAATTAAAATTGCTCTGAGGTTTATTTGATTGAAGCAATAAACCCAATGTATGTGTTTAGTACACGTATTTTATTAGCCATGTAGCCAAGTTGATTGTTCAAAGTAAGGCACTTTGGAAGAATTATTGTGCACAATATATGAAAGAATGTGTAAACTTCAATATAGAATGTTGTGTTGTGTACGCTTATTTACAAATGCTATTAGTCATTATTGTCTTCAGGCATAAATGTGCTCAAGCAAGCTTCTTTCTTTAGTGTCTTCACACATGGTATTTCTTTGGCCTGGAGCACCTTTGAAAGTTTCCCACCAGCCCTAGTTCTTTCTTTTCTCCTTTAGTAGTAAAATCTCCAAGACTTATCCAGCTCTTCTTATAGCAGATGATTTTGGATGGGGCAGTGGGTGTGAGAAGTGATAGGTGCCTCCTTCACACCAAGCTCTTCAAAGCAATATGCTTGCTTGCTCTTTCCTCATTCCTGCTGCCTGGGATGATGCCTGGTGGCAGATCTGGAACAGCCACTTTGGACATAGAGGTGGAGACTGTGATTAGAAGGGCAGAGTCGCCCTACCCGTCCGGCCTGGCTCATCTTCCTTCAGAGAGTTACAAAGAAGAAAAACAAAGTTCTATCTTGCTTGATACAATGTATATCAGGGCCTCTGTGTTGCCAAACTAAAATGTCAAGGTCCTGGATATCCCCCTTGTGCAGTCAGATTATCTCCACTTTGCTCCATTTCCTGGGTGGTTGACCATCATGACAACAAAGGGAATTTACTCTCTGGCTTTAGTTTAAGTTCAACCATTGGGAATCACTAGCTGGAGAGTAGGGGTGGAAGGACAGTGAGAATGGTGTTTGTCCCCTGGGTCTCTGGCTGGCAAGGCCAAGGGTTATCAGTGACTCCATTCCCTTCCTGGAGACCATAGCTCCTGTCAGATCATCTCTCCCCCTGCTGAAGCAAGAGCTGGGGCTCTCACTCCACATGTTGCTAATTGTTCCCTCTCCTTGTCCCACAGGCTGGCTACAGGGTACATTTCATCACCACTTGATTTCTTTTCTTTTTTTTTAATTTAGTTAAATTTTATTTATTGTTCCAGTGTTCCAAAATTCATTGTTTATACAACAACCCAGTGCTCCATGCAATACTGCACTCCTTAATACCCACCACCAGGCTCACCCAACTCCCCACTCCCCTCCCCTCCAAAACCCTCAGTTTGTTTCTCAGAGTCCACAGTCTCTCATGCTTCGTCTCCCCTTCCGATTTCCCCCAACTCCCTTCTCCTTTCCTTTTCCCAATGTCCTCTGTGTTATTCCTTATGCTCCACAAGTAAGTGAAACCATATGATAATTGACTCTCTGTGCTTGACTTATTTCACTCAGCATCATCTCCTCCAGTTTTGTCCATGTTGATTCAAAAGTTGGGTATTCATCCTTTCTGATGGAGGCATACTACTCCATAGTATTTATGCACAACTTCCTTAGCCATTCGTCTACTGAAGGGCATCTTGGCTTTTTCCACAGTTTGGCGACTGTGAACATTGGTGCTATGAACATGGGGGTACAGATGGCCCTTCTCTTCACCACATCTGTATCTTTGGGGTAAATACCCAGTAGTGCAATTGCAAGGTCATAGGGTCATCACTACTTGATTTCATTTGTCATTTGTCCCTCCATCACTTTTCTCAATTCCTCTGTCAAATATGTAAATTTTCTTTTGGAGACCTTAATTAAACAACCATTGGGCCTGCTAATTTCTACACTTCATTCATATCTTAAATGTCATGACAGATAAAGTATTTAAAAATTAAAATAATAATCCTTATAAAGCACCATTTATCTCATGCAGTTCTATAGGTATTGAGAGATATACAAAAGTAGAATTCATAGGACATCAACCGCATGTTCAAAGTTTTGGTAAGGAAGCAGAGAAAAACATATGGATAATTATTTAATGATATGGTATGGATGGCAAGAGACATAGAAATTGATAGGAAAAAATGTGTTTGAGACATCCTGTTAGATTTTATGAAGCATCTGAACATGGTTTGAATTTTAAAAGAATGAATAAAATATGGAATGGGTAGAGGGAAGATAGAGAGTATTTCTGACAGAAAGATTCATGTATTCAGACTTGTGCAAAGATTAATAAACACATGGTATACATGAAGAGACCCTGAAATATGCCTTTCTCAAGCTTCTTCATAGTAGATGATGTGTGCTGGACCCTCGTAATAAAATAAGTAGCTAGAGGTCCTTTTCTTATAGTGCTTGGTTATAGTCTAGCTGGGGAAAATATACTTTAAATATACAAATACACAAATAAATGCATAATTCGACATTACAACAATGATTGTTATCAAAGAAAATGTAAGGTCTGATGAGGGAGCATCACATAGATTGAACAGAGCGAGGGAAAGTGTCTCAAGGATATGTGAGCTGAGACCTGAAAGATAAACATGGCTTTCCTAAGGAAAGAGGATTCATGTGGGGGCTGTGGGGGTAGCCTGAAAACATTGATCAGTTCCTGGGGGCTAGGAACAAACTTCATATATATGAGGAAGTGAAAAAATATTATGATTTCAGCCTCATCACCACGGGGAGAAGAAAGACCTAAGGGACTGAAGACACAATTCATGCAGGATCAGTTGATCAAGGGCACCGGAGACAAACATATTACCCTAAAATAATAGGAATCCATGATCTCGTCCGTTGGTGAAACATGTCAAATGGCATGGTTAAGGATATGGAATTGGCAGGTGAAGAAAAGTTAAAATTAAAAGTGAGTTGGCTATTTCCGTTTAATTATGTAGACATGAGATAAGATATGAGATTTAGATCCTGGATCATAATTTTAACAGTAGAAATATTTGCCAAAAACATCATTTCAAGAAAGACAAAATTATTGTCTTTATCCTCTTTTCCCCTCCAATGCTTAGTGAAAGGCACCACCGTCTGCAAAGTTAAGTGTGGAAGGAAAATACCAGGGAATCATTCTTCAGAATTCTTTCCATCTTAACCAACTAAAGGCAGCCTCACATGCACATGCACATACACATGCACACACAGGCACGCATATGTACACAACGGTGTCCCACAACACACATGTTCACACACAGGCCACATACACATGTATACACTCATACACCACACTCAAACATGCACACCTATGAACACACACGATGTCCTCCACTGTACATGCACACACAGAGACCACACACACACATGCACATTGACATGCACGCACACACACCCACACATACACATACGCATGCTGTCCTTCACTGAATCTACCGAATTGTAGTCATCACCCGAGTCTCTGCTTAGAAGTCACTGCCTTGAGATATGTTGCCTGATACCTTTTATTATTTTTTCCTTATTAAAGTCTCCTTGTTGTCCCATTTAACAAGAATGTGAAATTTTCATGGCAGTTGTATTAAGTTTGAATTATGCAGACATTTGTGTATTTGCATGTCCAGAATCTATTTCTCCAGCGAAGGTATAATTAAGTCCCAGGAAAGCAGGAACTTTGCCTGGCACATACTGTGAACTCAATCACAGCAGTAAACCCAGTGTTCATACTCTGTATCTCTTTCTACCTTAACCAACTTGAAAGCATACAGAGATTTTTTTAAGCCTCTATGGCCTTGATAAAGATTAAAAACTGAATAGAAAAAACTGCACTGCATTGGGAGAAATGTGTTTGATCTGAAGCATGTTCACTTTGAGATAATGGTCAGTTATCCACATGATGATGTGATTTGGAAGCATGAATCTAAGAGCAGACAGACTGCAGTTGAAGAGAGGGGTGTCCAATGGTTTGGGTGAAATCTGAAGAGAATGGTATAGGTAGACTCTTTCAGAAATAAGACTGGAAAGAGAAATGCAGAGTGATAAATGCCTACTTGTGGGAAAACAGTACTGGGATTTGGGAATTAATGAAGAAGCCAGGTTGCTTAATGATGCAAAGCAATATTTAAGATCCTAGTGTTTAGCCTTGGACTTGAGTTTGAATTTGCACTGCACAAATTAACTGCTGTGTACTTTGCCAAATGTTATAACTGCCTGATCTCTTTTAAAAGTATGGTGGTGGTGGTGGAGGAAAGTGTGTATGTGTGTTGAACTCTGGGTCAAATGTGGGCACATAATAAATGCTCTATAAATGCCCATCATTACTACTAGATGATGGAGGACCTGGAAAAAAACAGCCTTTTTCTTTAATTTAAAGAATCACTCTCTGGGTGCCTAGGCGGCAGTTGATTAAACATTCGGCTTGGGCTCAGGTCATGATTCTTCAGTCCCAGGATCATGCCCCAGGTCAGGCTCCCCGCTCAGCAGGGAATCTGCTCCTCCCTTTCCTTCTGTCCCTCTGCCCTGATTCTGCATTCTCTCTCTCCAACTCTGTCTCAAATAAATAAATAAAATCTTAAAGATAAAAAAAGAATGGCTCTCAATACCTGGTCTAAAATATGCAGGGAGTTATAAACAAGAAGATTATATTACCAAAGTAACTAATTTGGAAAGATATACAAAAATTATAAAGTAAAATAGCTGAACATTTATGTTCAGAAGCTAAAATAAATTTGGAGGTGTATCCTAAGTAATGCTACAAAATGTCTGCTAAACTATGACAGTTTGTGGAATTAAACTTTACTATGCTCTGCCTTCTAAAGGTCATTTTCTAATTTCCTCTAGGTTCTGGAGAACTAGCTACTATTAAGTCAGTTAAAATTCTTGGCTCATAACACCTTTTACCATTATTCCATTACTTCTACAAAAAGAGCCTATGGCAGACTCAGTATTGATCAAAATGACCCCTCTAGAGGAAGCTATTTGTATTTATATATTTGAGAACAAATCAGTATTCAGTTAAAATAACATTTTAGCTCTTAAGCTAATAAAGTGACCCTATTAAAAATGATCTGCTTTTCCATGCATATTGATTTCAGAAGCTAATAGAAGGTAAATAGCAAAGAAGCACCATTCCACACTGCAGAAAAACAGGAAATTGCTTGCTACAGTTTTCTGGTTCCAAGATCCATTTAAAGTCTCACAGTGTTCTGTTACACAGATGTCATTAATGCACGTGGAGCATTATCAGGGCTTTCCAGACACAACGAGTCTCATCATTGTCATTACTCTGGCTCTCTTCTGATTCTGGAAGTCTTACAGATTAGAGGGAAGGACTATATGCAAACACAAGGGGCCATGTCTCCTAAGGTTGAAATGATAAAGGAAAAATAATATTGTTCTACCTGCAGTTATTTTGGTAGAACTGGTCTACAAAGTACATGTATACTATTATAAAGTTCTGTTGAAAATAGAATACTTATTATTTTGTTTAAATTTTTGATAATTATATTTCTAATGTATGAAAATGATTTATATAAGAAAATACATAATATATTTACTTATAAGGCAAACAAAATGAAAATAAAATAGTTCATTTTAAATTATGCCTTGTATTTAAAAAGTGAAATTGGGGGCACCTGGGTGGCTCAGTTGGTTAAACCTCTGCCTTCAGCTGAGGTCATGATCTCAGGGTCCTGGGATGGAGCCCTGAGTCAGGCTCTCTGCTCGGCAGGGAACCTGCTTCCCCATCCCCCCTCTGCCTGCCTCTCTGCCTACTTGTGCTCTGTCAAATAAATAAATCAAATCTTTAAAAAATAAATAAGTAAAAAAAAAAAAAAAGAAAAGAAAAAAGTAAAATTGTACAGGAGTGCCTGGGTAGCTCAGTTGGTTAAGTGACTCTTGGTTTCAGCTCAGGTCATGATCTCAGGGTCATGGGATCAAGTCCCAAGTCAGGCTCTGCACTCAGTGCAGAGTCTGCTTAAGTTTCTTTCTCCCTCTTCCTCTCTTCCCCTCTCTCTAAAAGAAATAAATAAATCTTTAAACAAAGTAAAACTGCACATGTTAAAGAAAAATTATCATTTGTAGTTTTGATTATTGTACACATGCCTTATTATACTGAGAATTTTTTAAAACAGATGCAAGCAGAGAGAGTAACTAAACTTTACTAAAGTAACACCATATTCTCATAACCTAGAATTTATAATAGTTGAGATTTTGTCATATTTACTTTTGTCTTCTTTTAAAATAAAAGCAACATACATTACAGATGAGATCAGATCATATTGTTTCCTGTCTGTTCTCATCCCAAAAGTCCTATAGGAGCAATCACTTATCTGAATTAAACATAAGTCCTCTCTGTCCTTTCAATCTTGATAAGTAAGCCATTATTTTATAGGAAAACGAATCATCTGCATTTATATTGATAGTTACATGTATTTACCTATCTTTAGGGTCAAGCTTCAGGAAAGGATAGAAAAGATACAATAGTAGCCTAAGTCATCAAATCTGTGGGAAAATATAATCATGATCATGTTAAAAGTGAACCAATTAATCACTGCAGCAAGGAAGAGGTGTAGCAAAGCAGTACACTCGTTTTCCCCAGACCCAAGGAATGTGCAGATCAGACTGTATAGAACACAAAGTATTTGTCTTTGTCTTTTAATGTTTAAAAAAAATGTAAATTGATTTATGACAATATTACTAAATATATACTAGTAGGAACTTCATGTGTCAGATTGTCCTTTCCAAAGATGGTTGAAACAGTATCTCTCTTTACACATGCTAATCAATAACGAGAACTTGGCACTCGACCCATTGAGAACTATGGTCTATGTCCTGTCTTCTTAAACGTGGGTGGATTTTTTGTACCAATGGGGTATGGAAGAAGTGATGCTACATGACTTCTGAGATGTAAATAATTTAACTACAGTAACACTGCCACATTGGAAAGGCCATATGTAGGTGATGGGGTCAACAGCCCAGCTAAGTTTTCCGCAGATGGCCAGCATCAACAGCCGCATTTGACTGGCCCTTCTTGAGGGCAAAGTTGAACCAGCAATCATTGCTGTCCAAGATGACATGTGATTATAGCTGTAGGAGACACTCCAGGCAGAACTACGCAGTTCGGGACTTTTCAATTTCTGAGGTTATAAATATCATGAACAAAATAAAGTGGTTGTTTTAAGTTGCTAAATTATGCAACAATTTGTCATGTGGCAAATAAATTCTAGACAATTTTAGAATCAAACAAAATGTTGAAAATGTAAATAATTTAACATAATAAAAATGTAGTCAATATTTACTGTCTACATTTGCATAAAATTACTATTTGCTATAATGACTTAATACCAGTTTTACTAAAAATTTATCATCCAAATGGAAAATTTTCTATGCTCTGAATTGGATTATATCATTTAGCAATGTTTTGCACAACTACCATCATCTTCCCACATCATTCACTGAAAAAGTCATCTACAAAAGAGGAAAATTATAAAGAAAATAAGTGAGCTTCATGAGCCTAGAAAAGTGCTTATTTTAGAAATAAAAATTGGGGCAAAAAATAGTGAATTCAAATACACGAAAAGATAAATGACTTAAGCATGAAGAGCTTAATTTTTTAATGCACACGAGTAAAATTCATTGGCGGATTCTTTTAAAATTATCATAGAGGGGTGCCTGGGTCCTCAGTGGGTTAAAGCCTCTGCCTTCGACTCGGGTCATGATCCCAGGCTCCTGGGGTCAAGCCCCATATTGAGCCCCACAAAGAGCCCCGCATTGGGCTCTCTGTTCAGCAGGGAGCCTGCTTCCCCCTCTTCTCTGTCTCTCTGCCTACTTGTGATCTCTGTCTGTCAAGAAAATGAATAAAATCTTTTAAAAAAGTCATCATAGAAAGTAAAAATAAAATCAAAGGACAAGGAACAAATTACAGAAAAGAGGCTACTGTTTTCCCAATATATGGAAAACTCCTATAAATACAAAAAAAAAAAAAAGGAGTCCAGAGAAAAAAATCAGGTAAAATAAATGAGAAAACGTGTAGAAAATGAAGCTCAAATGCCCTTTTAACATATGCTAAAAATGTTTCACTCCTCGAAAAGATGAAGGCAAATAAAGATGCAACATAAAACTAACATTAACTTTAAGGTAACATTTCTCTTTCTGTTGGCAAGGTTTGAAGAAACAGCCAAATGGTACAAGTCTAGGGAAGGGAATCGGTCAACATCTTACCAACTGAGGTGCATTGAACTTTGGACCCAGGGTTGACTTTTCAAAATCTATCTCAAATAGATACTTGCATGAGCTTGGAATTTCATATGGACATGATTAATAACTACAGTCCTATTTTTAATAGAAAACTAATGGAAACCAAACACACCTATCAAAAGAGGTTTTGTGGAATAATATCTTTTTAAGAAAGAGGAAAAACCCATGACAAAATTGTATCTAACAAGCCTCTATGTGTGTCATTGAAACAAAGGAGCAAGTGATAGTGTATTGAGATGAAAGATGTAATTATGAAAAACATGCTTAGGGCGCTTGGATGGCTCAGGGGGTTAAGCGGCTGCTTTCTGCTCAGGTCAGGATCCCAGGGTCCTGGAATAAACCCCACATCGGTCTCCTTGCTCAGCAAAGAGCCTGCTTCTCCTTTTCCCTCTGTCTCTGCTCCTGTGCTCTCTCTTACTCACTCTCTCAAATAAAAGAATCTTAAAAAAAAAAGAAAGAAAGAAAAAAAAAAGAAAGAAAAGCATGATTAATTTTTTTCTATGAATAAAAATTTTCAGAAAAGGAAAATAAAAAGTCCCAGGTCATAAAGCATTCAAAGACAACCAAATACTACTTTAAGTGGATATTGAAAAAGTTATGTTATGCTAACATTTTCTTTGGAAAATTGCTATAAAAATTTCAAAAGCTTTTAAGATAATTCTTACAGCATGACTTCTGAATCATAAAACCTGAAGACAATTAGGCAACAATTGTGTCACAAGTGAGCAATCACCATTGTTTACATAGAGAAGGAAAAACTCTAGAAAATGATTCTGGATAAAATCAACCCAACGAGAAAGGATGAGGCAAATACGGTAAAATATTAACAACTATCAAATAGAAGTAACAGGTGCAAGAATATTCCTCTTACTACCCTCTCTATTTTTCTGTTTGAAATATTCCTAATAAAAGTTTGGGCAGAAAAGGATTGTAAAATGCAGAATTTAAGAAAAAGTAGTCACACGTTTTGAAGAGTTGCATAATCGCAAGCAAAATAAATCAAGACAATAGTTACTTTGCTTTCTTTTGCTTTTCTGTGGCTTTGCATCTGGCGTCAGATGCAAAGTCACAGCTCTCTGCTGTCTGAGCCCCTGGTGCCCAGCAGAGACCATATCTTGCCTCCCTGTGCGCAGCGTTCCAAGCTTCAAGCCTTGGCTCTCATTCCTGCCTGTGGCGGTTCGTTCTTGTTCACATGTCTCCCCTCGGAGCTTCCAGACCCTCTCCGCTTCTCCCCCCGCCCCGCTCGGGGAAGACTGCCCTCTGTGAGCGGCCGTCATGTTTAATTGCTTTAGATACTTGCTTTAACAAAGGATGCTTGTGCCTGTGATCTACTAAAATTCGATTTCAATCTTTATTTTAAAAACACTTGTTGAGTGCCGTTTAGAAAAATAAAAATGTAATCCATATGTGATGCTGTGTGATGTTGCTCTGTTCTGAAAAATTTTGTTTAGTATTAAGTCAGTGGATAATTACTGTAAATGCTTCCTAGGAGGCAGAGATCCTTTTTGCCAAATGAGTTTTCATGATATTTGCTGAGATTGGAGTTTGCATTCATCTCTCAGTTTTTTAGTTGTTTCTCTCATTTAAAACCACAGAATAGGGCTTGTGTTGCCTAGAACGCGGAAGAGATGGAATGGAAGGAATATGAGAAGAATTGAGGAAATGTGGGGAAATGGGATTTTTTCCCCCAGTCATTGTCAGAAAGCATAAATCCGTAATCTAGTTCACAAACACAGATGTGTATAGTTTTATATGCCAGTGTACCAAGAAAATCCATCTAGAGGCTGAATATTTCTGTATTCAGTACACTCCCTGATCAGACATCTTCCTCTTCAATGACCTCTCCTACTGTTTCTGCACCTATTCTGCTGTAGGATTTTATTAAGGAAATATTGTTTTTCATACATACATATAAAATACACTTTTTCTTTGATTTCACTTGAGTAACTATATTTCAACGTTCTTTTGTCATTTTTTTTATACTATGCAGTAATAAACTGGCGCTGAATTCAAATGATGGGATTTAATGTGCTCGATCTTCCATTCCCGGTCTGGTCTTTGCTAGACAGAAAATGAGAAACTTAAACTATCTAAAAGTGATTTTTATTAATAGTTTCGCGGAGTCTCGGGACTTTCTCCAAGAACGAACAATTGCTGCTTTGGGAAATTGTATTTTATAAAATGAACACAATACATTTCCTTATACTCATTTGTTCTTCCTGTCCTCTCAGAAAACATCAGTTTACCCTAAACAGATACCGTATGAAAGAAAACAAAACCAAATTGACAGAATTGCAAGCACCTTTCAGGATTCCTCCTGCGGTCATCAGATAAAGGCAGCTGTCAACGCCAGTCCTGCGCCCTCGTGAGTACCCCCATCTCCTCCGGGCCCACTGCGTTTCTCGTGGGGGCCTCGCTCCCAAGACTGGGGGCCGCTGTGACCCACGCATTTTAACCAAATAAATACAGTCTATCAATTTGACCTTTTATGCCAATATTTCTGCTTACGGTACGTATTTCTCTTTCTCATTCTGGGGAGTTGGATAGTGCACTTGTGTGTTCCAGAGATAAAATATACTATCAAAATCTCATGTAGATTGAAGCAAATAATATTTGCTTCCTTAATACAATTCGACCAGAGCAGAGAGTCCCAATATTTACTTAGAGGAAATGTAAGATATTACCCTTATGCATCTCTGTGGTTTGTTTGTTTTTCAGAGAAATAAGTTGAGCAAGTCCAAACTAAGTTGGAATTTTGGTTTTTTTTTTTTTTTCATTTTTTCATAATTTAATTTCATGGAATATATTTACTTAAAAAGATAAGGAAATGGAGCGCCTGGATGGCTCAGTTGGTTAAGCGACCGATTCTGATTTCAGCTCTGGTCATGGTCTCTGGTCATGATCTCAGCGCCCAGCATGGAGCTTGCTTAGGATTCTCTTTCTTTTCTCTGCCTCTCCCCCGACTTGTGCACTCTCTTTCTTTCTCTCTCTGTAAAATAAATAAATAAATCTTAAAAAAAAAAAATAAGGAAACTGCTAATCTAGAATTGACTGATTTTCCTGTCCTGGCAAGTAACAAGAGACACAAAGTCACTGTTCAGTGTTAAAGTGAAATAGCTCCAGGGATATTATTATTTCAGTTTTCTCATTGCAAACATTGATTTGAGATCACAGTTGGTTTTCGTTTTTCCAGAAATGTCCAAATATTGCTATCAAATTTCATATTCTATTTTACTTTCAGTAGGATCGATCATAGATCACAGCGCTAAGTGCTTATTCTGTGCCTGATGGTATTCTAAGCACTGTATTTGTATTACTTTATTTAATTTGCACAAGAACATTCAAGGGGAGTGATATTACATTACTTTTCAGTTGGAGAAACAAAGGGCAAAATGAGTATGTGAAGTGGTGGTGGCGCTCGGGTGTCAATCGTACAAGGGAATTCCAGTTCCCATTTATCTGTTTTATCATAAACCACATCGATTTTTTTGTTACCATTACTGCTTCCCTGATCCCAAATAAAAGAAATAAATACATTTTTAAGCAAGTTCTAATTCTTCTTTTTTTTTTTTTTAAAGATTTTATTTATTTATTTGACAGGCAGAAATCATAAGTAGGCAGAGAGGCAGGCAGAGAGAGAGAGAGGAGGAAGCAGGCTCCCCAGTGAGCAGAGAGCCTGATGTGGGACTCGATCCCAGGACCCTAAGATCATGACCTGAGCTGAAGACAGAGACTTTAACCCACTGAGCCACCTAGGCACCCAGGTTCTAATTATTCTTAAAGCTTGAGTAGCTCCCCTTTTTCTCCCTTTAAGAATAGCGTTTATTAGTTTATTTCCATTCAGATAGTCTTTGTTATTTTCTAGAAAGCAAGTCTACATAGCAAAATAGAGTGGTTCCGTTACTAATTGTGCATTTTAAAGGAGACTAAACTGTAAATGTCCAGGACAAAGATGTCAAAACCTATGATGTATAAGCATTAAAGAAGAATTAACTTAGATGTTTTTATTATGTTAGTCTAACGAAGGCTTCATATTTCTAGCAAGAGTAGGGGATTTGCTGTGTTCTTGTTTGTGTCCCCCCCAGATTCAAGCATGGAGACCCTAATGCCTTGTGGTACTGATTAGCAGGAGGATGGGACCTTTGGAAGGTGCTGAGTTTGTGACTTTGGAGCCTTCATGAGCAGAATTAATGCTCTTGTAAGAGACCCCACAGTTGACTTTGAGTGGACAGTTTAAGCTTATTTAAGCAAAGGAAAATGTCATTGTTAAGCAGAGGGACAGTCACTTCTACTCTAATATTCATTACCACAGAGTTTCTTAATGTCTTTTAGGAAATGTGCAGTGTGTGTTTACATAGATTTCACATCTACATAGTTGCTATTTTTATTTTCCCTTCAAGTCTCAACTGATTTGTTTTGGTATCTACAAACCTTTTCCATCCCCAAGTGCTCAGAGCTCTAATTTTCTGTTCTGCTCTTGTACAGTAAGAATTAAAATACAGTAGTAGAGCAATAAGAATTAGATCCTCCAAAATGAAGAAAAGTCACCCTTTATTGTCTTTAAACTATCACATAAGAAAAATAAACAACAAATATCACTTAATATAATCTTAGGCTAGAAATATGTTTAAGTATGCATGCTATAAAATATACGTATATATTTGTGGGGGCACCTGGGTGGCCCAGTTGAGTAAGCCTCTGACTCTTGGTTTTCTCTCAGGTCATGATCTTGGGGTCCCAGATGGAGTCCCGCACGGGGCGCCGGGCTCTGCTCTCAGCGGGGAGTCTGCTTAGGACTCTCTCTCTCTCCCTCTGCCCCTCCCCCACACTCTCTTTCTCAAATAAATAAAGGAATCCTTAAAAAAATATATATATATATATACACATACATGTGTATATATATACACTTAGATATTTGTGTACTTTATGTTACAATAGTCTAATACCATCATATTATTTTTGGAAAAAATGAGATTATAAAAAGATGTAAAATACAAAGGCTAGGTATACTATAGATTTGAAAATCAAAAATATTTAAGTCACAGACTAGTCAATGGGTAATCTGAGGATACTCTAATGGAGGTGACGGGCAGGGGGAGGTCTGGGAGCTCTGATTCTTTTTCAGCTCAAACTCGAACTTGCCACTTGCCCCTTCTCTCTCTCCCTCACTTGTCCTAAAGATTTGCCTACTGGAGAACTGAGCCATAAAACTTATGCGTCAGCTATCCCACCAAAAAACGTAAAAGGGTCACATTTTTCCTTCTTTGCTTTTGTGAAAATAACTATTTGTTAACGAAAAATCCGTCCTTTCTCCTACAGGAATAAGATTGCGGCTGGATTTCCCAGCCTTCTTGGCAGGTAAGTTGATACCATATGACTAAGTTCTCCTGGTGTGTGTGAGTGGAGGTCAAGTGTACCGCCTCCCAATAGGAGCTCTGAGACATCGGTTGTGTGCTCCTGCATGCTCTTTTCCCAATCTGCATCCTGGAAAAGGGGCGAGTCTGTGACCCAGTTCCTCTCATGCAGAGGATGATCTGTCCCCTAAGCCAGAGCAAAGCTGTGGACGGAAGCAATTCGAATTCTCTGAAGGGCAGTGTGGAAAAGTGCTACCATCAACCTGTACCACTCACCCTGGGGCTGTAGAAGATCCGAGGGAAAGGGCTTCCATTTTCTGGAAGCTGCTTCCTCTTGGGTGGTCTTGGTCACAGCAGCTGAAGGTTCACCCTGTATAATCCTTTTAGCACAGAGACTCCTGTCTGTGTTTTCTTGGCAGGTAAGTTTTCTGTGTTGCCTTGTCCCAGCTGGAACCTTTAAAAGACAGGAAGATAAGGAAAACAAGCAGACACAAAATAACTTTTCTCCCCATATATCGTTCTGTTCAGGTTAAAATGATTTCAGCATCTGATTATTCCTGGGGTGTCCCTGGTTTCCATACACGTAGGCAAACAGAGGTGAACTACAAAATCTCTCCAGTTGTCTCATCTATAAAATGACAATACTAACAGTATTTATCTTTTGTCATAAGCATTAAATGTGACTGTGTATGTAGACTGCTCAGATGCTGGTCCATGCCAAGCTTTCAATACATAGACTCACATGCTAACCCCTTGGCATTTCTTCTGGCCTAAATCCACTTTGAACTTGTGACTGGTTAGAGTGACTGTCAGGACAGACAGGCCACTCCTGTCACTGAGGGGCTGTCAGAGATCAGCCAACTTTTCCTGTGAAGGACCGGGTAGTCAGCCCTTTATGCTCGGCAGGCCCTCAAATTCTCAACTAGTGAACTCTGCCGTATGAGAGCGAAAGGACCCACAGTCAACAAGTAAACAAATAGCGTGGCTACATTGCAATAAAATTTCATTTCAAAAACAGGTGGTAACATAGATTCACCCAGGAGACTGAATTTTCCTGCCCACGAGTTACACTGTTGGATCACAGAAAGGTGACAAATGCAGGTATTAATTTCATCATTCCTTAAGTAGGTTTTTACACAAAGTTGCAGAAAAATGTACACTGCAGATCTGAAGATTCTTACTGTTACTTTTGCTAGATGTACTGACAGTCGTGCAGATGCTTTTTATTATTTGATTCACTCTAACATTCATTGATGCACCTGTTGCCTCTCACACATTTTCATTTCTGTACACTGTAAAATGGGCAGACATAAT
Source organism: Mustela nigripes (assembly GCF_022355385.1). Taxonomy (NCBI): domain Eukaryota; kingdom Metazoa; phylum Chordata; class Mammalia; order Carnivora; family Mustelidae; genus Mustela; species Mustela nigripes. The sequence goes on along the minus strand of NC_081564.1, from coordinate 82,195,158 downwards.
ATAAAAGGGTCTTTATCTGTTCTTAGATTCTTCAATGAAACAACCGAACAGCATTGGGTTAAGACTCTAGCGCTGTTATTCTGAATAGCGGAGAGGTGGGGAGAGGCACAAAGCGCCATTGTAATTAGAATTACTAGATGATTAGGTTAAAACCGAGAAGATAATATACATAATAAATTGATGCTGCAGGAAAATTCACGTCAGAGTAAAAGGAAATAAGAGTAATAATAGATTCTTATGAACAGCTCATAGCTCACAGATAATTTCCTTTGCCTTTAGCAATTTTTGTAATTTACTAAGATATATTACTTCTCACCCTCTTGTCTCGCCTGCCTCTATTCCTTCTTCCCATTCTTGCACTTTTTGGATGGCTGTGTTCCCCCTACTCCGCCCCCGCCTTAGCAGCAACCTCTGACTTTGCAACCTCTAACTCTGGTCTGCAAGTAGAATTGTCCTAAATCTTCTCTGTCCCTTACTTCAGCTTTAATATTCAGATATATTAATACTCACAGGTAGAGTTCAGGCTTTTGCAGAATGCTAATTGGAAATGACAAAGAATTTTGTTTAGTTGGATCACTATTAAAGGGTTCACCTTAAATCTAGGGGTTTATCATAAAATGACATAGATTTTTTTTATCCCAGACTTAATTTTTTTTCATGTCTTCTAATGAAATCATATTGAATTTATATAGGAAACATAGCATACTGTGTACATATTCATCTGTCGGGACTCAATCCATTTCTAGCTTCTACCATCTGTATACAGCTCTGGATGTTAAACAGAGACTAGTTTTAACCTCAGACACTAACTGGTGACAATAAGGTAGGACTCAAGGAAATGATTTCCACCAATTGGAGGTTAAAAGCCCTGAAATCATACTTATTCCTTCCATTACTGCCACTAACAGCATCACAAACACAAAGCAAAAGAGAAGGCCATCATAACCCTTTTTCAAATAAATCCTTTAGGGGCGCCTGGGTGGCTCAGTGGGTTAAAGCCTCTGCCTTTGGCTCAGGTCATGATCCCAGGGTCCTGGGGTCAAGCCCCGCATAGGGCTCTCTGCTTGGCAGGGAGCCTGCTTCCCTTCCTCTCTCTCTGCTCACCTCTCTGCCTACTTGTGATCTGTCTGTCAAATAAATAAATAAGTAATCTTTAAAAAAAGGTCTTTCAAATTAGCCTTTATGGTTTTCTTTATCCTATTAATTCAACATAAAGTTTTGAATAGGATAAATTTTGAAAGAGTTGGAAAAAGAAGTTTCTGATATCCAAACCTTCCCAGTTTAAAGTCTTAAAATATTTCCAAACTGGAAGTGACTTAGAGATGTCGCCCTTTTTGCTCGTTTTACCAATGAGGAACTAAAGCACATGGTGACCGTTCTGCTCACCGTCACAAGCTGGTTGATAACAGAGCTGTGATTAAAGCCCAGTTTCCCATCTTTACCCAGAATAGCAAAAATTGGCTACTTCACTTTTCTGAGAGACTATGTTAGCACCTGTTTTCCCTGACTGAAGGAAATCCAAAGAGGGTTTCCACTTTTACCAAAAGGTAATCACTTCCTTGCTCTACACCATTTCAGTTTAGGAAAGGTTCCCAGGAATATATTTGATTTTTGGATAGTGGCAGAAACACATAGAGCATGGAGAAGTTCTGAAAGTAAGCTGATGTGAATAGTTTCTGCACTAACTTTACTGAAGGGAGGCATTCATTCCAACGTGGCTGGATGAGATAAAAAATACCCAGCTGACTTTTCAAGGACTTCGGAAGAACTGCCTACACAGTATAAAGCCATCTTCTTCATGAATACAAAGTCCAGTGACCCGAAAGCCGCGTTCATGTCATTCTTGGTGATAGGCTCCTTGGCAAATGTGAACCTTGAAAGACCAAGAACTGCCATTTCCATCACAATTTTAAGATTTTTACCTGCCAGTTCCCCTCCATATTTTTAGCAACTCAGCTCAGAGTTTATCATGATAGTGTTTAGGGGCATCTAGAAATAAAATCTGTTGCTAATGAGAATTTATGGGTAAACAATGAAAAATTGTAGTGCTTAGATATTCCAACATGGGAAATTACTTTGAAAACCTGTGTATATAATAATAGGAAAGCCAAAATATAATAAATATTATATAGGTCAAAAGAACAGTATGTGACTATTGATATATTGGGGACTTGTTTGTAGGGTTGAAATTGCCACTCATTTCTTTCTAAGCTCTGGGATTTCAATGTTCTTGCTTCCTCCCACTTTTTAAACTATATTTAAATGAACAAAATTAAACATATAAACTTCTTTGTAAATAGTTAAACTAAGTTAACATTTTCAGTAAAAGAGACAAATATCTAATTACACTTATAATGTCAGATTATTTTTAAAAGAGCTTGTTTTATAGCAATTACATTTGTCAAAATGAGAAAAAAAAAGAACATTAAATTAAAAACTGGAGTATTCAAATGGAGGAGTAATTTTCAAAGCAGCATTCATTTCGTAAACTAAACTAACAAAATATTCTCCATCTTGTCCTGAAAATGATATAAGAATGCTTTCTATATTTCAGTGTGGTTTCTGGTTGGTTTCTTTGCTTGCATGTTTGTCTCACCTTGGAATAGTACAAGAGCGGCTCATTTATTTATATTTTATTGCAAAACTCAGAGGTGGTTTTTTTTGTTTGTTTTTGTTTTGTGTGTGTGTGTGTGTGTGAAATGTAGAGATAGATGCTTGATAAATCAAAATGTCTACATCTATTTACTTATCCTGGTCCTGGAGCTAGAGTGGTATAATCTTATTCTTTGTTCGGATTACTTACTCTCACTCACATTAGTCCTGACTCTGAGGTTCCCACAGTGAATTTGGTGTTACCGACTACAAAATAGATGATAATCCCAATTGTTGGGTAAACAAACAATAGTACCAGTTGAGGCAGAAAGGGTTTGAAATCACTTAGAATACAATTAAAATTGGTTTTATTCTGTTTTGCATAAAACCTTGTGACTTCCAAAACGTGAGTTGTTTTGTCCTGTTTTGTTTTTTTCCCTAACCTCATGTGGACTTAGGAGGAGGTCAGCAATGCTATTGTTCTAAGTGTTCTGGGATGGCGGAAGAGGTAGGTTAGTAGCCCTACTGGTGGGCTTGGGAATATTTACTAACCCGGCCACATCTTTCATCTTTCTGCTCCTCCTTCTTGTAAATTTATGTAATTTTAAGGACTGTGGGCGAAACAGATCAGAAAATAAAATATTTAATTAAAAATATGTATCCCCAGACATGCAAACTTACTCCATAAGTTTTATCTGAATATTATCCTTCCTAGAATACCTGGAATGTTTTCTCTCTCAGCTTTCTAGAACTCTTGTGACCTTTCCTTTATCAACAATTAAAGGACATTTTTAAACATTTAATACTTTATGACCATATTTCATGAAATCAAGCTTTTTCTTAACAGGTACATTGAGGCAGAAATGTTTTTATAAATAGCTCAACAGCTGTTCTTTGTTTTGTTTTGTTTTGTTTAAGATTTTGTTTATTTGACAGGTCACAAGTAGGCAGAGAGGCAGGCAGAGGAAGAGGGAGAAGCAAGCTCCCAGCTGAGCAGAGAGCTCGATCCAGGGCTCAATCCCAAGACCCTGAGACCATGACCTGAGCCAAAGACAGAGGCTTAGCCCACTGAGACACCCAGGTGCCCCTGAATTTTGATCTAAAAACAAGATACTGCTCTTTCGAAGTGAATGTTCCTAAGTTGACTTCAAATCATTATTCTCATAGCACCAGCAGCTGAGTGGGAACTGGGAGAATCCCACTGCAGGAAACTCTTAATCAGTACAGCGAAAGTCATTGAAAACGCATCATCATTCTTAATATGCATCGAAATTATACTTTCTATGAAACAAATTAGTTTGCAATCTCTCTCAAAAATTATGAGATGTGCTCAAGGACACATTTGAAAAATCTGACAGTACAGTGAAATTTCTTTAATGAGGCAAATCATGGATATTTAACTGAAAACCATGCCAGCTTTATTGTTGTTGGCAGCGATATTTGCCTGATGTTTTCTTATTAATTCCTTAATAAAGCCAGCATCCTAAAAGAAGGAAGAATGTTACAGACTCTGAGAAACATCTCTATGATATGCTTATGAATCTGCTGAATCAATTTATTTAAGGTAGGTTTATTATATTTTCTCTTTTGAATCCATTCAGTCTATATAATTGTTCAGAAGAAATGGTTTCTGCTTACCTGGCACACTTTCTGTTGGATAAGCTGGTGAAAGAATCACCAGAAACACTGTATGGAATTGATTTCCATAGAGCAGTTACTGATTCCTACCACATAGCCAAGAGCCCACGGATCGTTCTCTGAGCCTCAGACACTCCTACACTCAACAGCTGGTCAGTCTAAGCAAAATGTCTGACCTCCAATTTGGTCATAAAAACAAAGAAATCTAACCTTGAAAATAAACCAAAGGGAGTAGTGTGAAAATAAACACACGTAAAGACTGGATACACTGAATATTTGCTATTCAAATACACCTCCATTATTTTTCACACACCTTGAGTTGTTTTTAATGCCCATTTCTTGATGATAAGGGTTTTATTTTGTTTCTCCCCCCAAAGAACTGGATTTTTTAACCCCACCTAAAGGGGAAAAAATTACTCATAGCATCCTAAAATTTGGGGAGGAAGTTAAAATGGCAGTTTCACAGTTTGATTTTCTGAATGAAGTTAGTTTACAGCTCTAATAAATAAAGACACCTGGCATTGAGGTGCCTGCAAACAATGGCCAGCCCTGCTCTGTCCTCTGGTTACACGTGACTGTGTGATGATTAAGGGCAGGGTATTCGTAGAGTGAGAGAAGGGGTCTGCTATCATATCCATCTCTTGCTCCATGATCTTTCAGGCTGTCTAACCATTCTCTATCTCACTGAATAGGGCTACAAAGTGAGATAATAGCGGTCCATGACCTACAGGGAAGCTGTAAAAATTAAATGAGGAAACACAAATTAAAATGCTTACTGTAGAGCTTTGCATTATAGATGCTCATTATTAATAATGGTTTGAATAGAGGTAAATGTGCAACTAATTAAACAAGAAATAAAAAGAATATTAATGTCTTTTGAATCTGGTATATATATGACAGAAACAGTTTGGAAAGAGAATATTCACAAAAACCCATTTTCCCATTGCCAAAAATGAATAGTTAGGGATTTTAAAAAACACAACAGTTTATACACTCAATCTTTCTGAGGATCCTCCTCTCCATCCTGTGTGACAAAATGATGGAAGAAGTTCGCAGAAGCTAGAGAAAGTCGGGGGAGGGAAAGAACATTAAAGGTTTAGTGAGTTTCACGCTCAGCAGAAACAAACTAAATCCGAAGAGTTCCGGGACCCTCTTGCTGGGAGCCACACTCATGTCCAGACATCCAGCAACCTGAGCTCTAATTTCACTCTGTAGATTTGTCTTCTGTCTTTTCAATTATTATTATTAATTCAGTCAAAAAAATAAGGTCTTGTAGGTCTCAAGAAAGAGGAAAACTGGAGGAATTATTTGCTGTTCTATTTCAGTTGTGAGATGCGGGGGCAGGGAGTTGTGTTAGTGTGCACCATAGCAATATTAAGGAGGAAACAAAAATAAGCATGTTGTGTCCCCACGGGCATATTCTGGAAAACAAAACAAAACAAAGAAAAACAAACAAAGAAAAAAACAAAGAAGAACAAGGGGAGCCAGAACTTTTCTTGGACAGAGAAGGTGCTTTGATACCTAATTTGAAAAAGCATATGCAGATTTCCTGAACAGCCATGTCCTTCACCTCTAGACACAGAGCACAGAGACAGGGGTTCTCCCCGGGAACCACGGCTACAGATGGACTGCAGTCTCTCCTGGACAGATGGCCTGTCTGAACTGAAATGCAAAACCTGTGCAGCCATTCATATGAGCATTCTGTAGGTGAAAAATCTACAGGTGAGAATGGAAAACTTGGAGGAGATCTCAACACACACACACACACACACACACACACACACGCGTGCGCGCGCACAGCCATCTAAGAGGTCTTTAGTGTCTGTAAGCTATTATTTAGCAGATGTGAAATATTCATAGAATCAGAGGCTGATAGAACTGGAAGAAACATTCATGGTTAATGAGTTACTCACCTCTTTGACTTTAGAGATAAGGATATTGCGAATCAAAGAAGCTAAATGTCTGGGCCCATGACTACAGTAAGTAAACTTCTAATTGGTAGGTTCAGATACAGAAATCAGTTTTTCTTTCCCCATTTGATGATCTTTACATTATATCTTTATATCAATAATGATTGTCATCTGACCACAATATGTACATAAATCGTACCAGGCACTATTCTACATACTAAATGCGCTCTATAATCCAATTACTTAGTGCTAAGGAACAAGTTTGATTTTATTAATTGGGTTAGTTTGACTAAACAGCTTGTTGGAAGCAGATCAGAAATTCAAAAATTCTCTGACTCCAAAACTCTAATTGCGTAATGGCGTAATGTTCTTTGCCACGTTGATTACTCTCTTCTGAAGACTATAATACCATTTTTCAGTTTTTATTAGTTTGTCTTCTAAAGCAATTTTCACAGTGCTGAGCATGAAGCAGGCTCTCAGGAGACTCTTGGTTGAGTGATGAAAGAGATTGTGCTTATGATGGTATTAGTGACTGTGTAGCCACCCAGACTCCCGAGTATAGGAAGTGAAAGCAAATGTACCCTGGAAATATTGATTTCTCATTAAAAAGGGTATCTTGAATAAAGAGAGCCAACAGGATCCTGGAAGAGCACACAGAATATCCATCAACTTATCACTCAGAATCAGATTGCAAAAAGGAATCATTGGCTTCTAAAAGCAGCGGACCTTGGGAAGATCCAAATTGACCCTCGGAGTTATTAACACTGGAATGCACAGACCTAATCATACTGTAAAGAGACTGTTCTCTGAATGCTCTTTGCCATTAATCTCACTATTTTTAGGTTCATTCATTGATTTTCTTTTAAAAAGAGCATTTTATATTTACTCACTTTCTTAATTACTTGTAAAGGAATAATTAAAATGTAATCATCAATGTGGGGCAACAGCCCTAGGGCTAAACACAGGATAGAATGAAGTGACAAAATGGGAACTGGTTGGGCATTGCCAGGTGGGCAGACTTTTCTTAGTTTTAGTCACTATTATTGAAATGAAGATTCTTCTTTAAGATTTAAAAAAATTTTAATTGTCATGGAATACTTTCTTTTTTTCCAAAGTCTTTTTAAGAAATCCCTTAGCATTGGGGCACCTGGGTGGCTCAGTGGGTTAAAGCCTCTGCCTTCGGCTCAGGTCATGATCCCAGGGTCCTGGGATGGAGTCTTGCATCGCATCGGGCTCTCTGCTCAGTAGGGAGCCTGCTTCCTCCTCTCTCTCTGCCTACTTGTGATCTGTCTGTCAAATAAATAAATAAAAATCTTAAAAAAAAAAAAAGAAAGAAAGAAAGAAAGAAATCCCTTAGCATCAAGCTACTTGATGTGAAGGACAGGAGACATATACCGGAGTTTCACAGTGGGTACAGATGAAAAGCAGGGATATTGAAAGGAACACTTAGATACTAACATCTGAAAATAGTAACACAAAGAATAAGTCCTAAGTATTTCAAGAGCTGAATAACCTTGAGACCTTATTTCAATAAAACATTTCTAATTAATTGCCTTCAAGAGAAACTTGAATGGCAATATTTAGATTTCGTCCTTCACCTTCTCTGAATACTACTTTGCGTGAGGCCGAACACTTGGGCTCAGATAAGGCCTTAATTGGTAAAACATCTTGTTTTGTACGTCCCTGGTTTTGAGCCTCCTTGGTGATACGTGCTCCTTCAAACTGAGCTGGCTGGATGCCAATTTAATTTTGAGGAAATTTTTTGATATTTAGCAGTGCAAGAAATTATAGCCAGCTTCTCTCTCAAATCAGAATTGCCCTGGCTTTTCATTCCCTGACCTCAAGGAAATAATTGATAAAAATCAACCGAGGGGTTAACGTGTCATTCCACTTCACTCTAAAATATCAATATTACACAGCACTTTTGTTGCAATATATGTCTATTTAGGCCCTCCTAGGAGGAAGAATGCAACCAGAGTTGCTTTGGAGGTTGGGTTAGGATCCTCAGATTTTTCCTAAACCTCTGGTGTTCCCTATTTTAATGCCTGATCCTAATATCCAGGATCCTACATTTTATAATTAGTGTTCTGCCTTCAGGATGTGAGTTAGCTTTGGCTAACTCCTAGCTTTGGTCAGCAGGAGACATGATTACCTGATCCACTCTTCTTCTAGCTACTTGGATACAGAAAGAAAGGACTTCCCCTAGCAAAGTTATATACTTGCTGTATTATCTTTTACATGTGTTTTTTTTTTTCTTTAAGGATTTTATTTATTTATTTGCACATGCGCGAGAGAGAACATGAGTGGTGGGAGGGTTTAAATGAGAGGGAGAAGCAGGTTCCCCGCTGAGCAGGAAGCCCAATGTGGGACTGGAACCCAGGACCCAGGGATCATGACCTAAGCCAAAAGCAGACGCTTAACCAACTGAGTCACCCAGGTGCCCCATATTTTTTACATGTATAAGTGTACTGGCCAGGACTGGGATCTAGCCCTTTGTGGTACCATTTTGAAGGCAGCAAAAAATGACTGACGCATGGATTCTTGGGAGGCAGTGAGCAAAAATGTCGTCCTTTGTACACAGTCTTCTCTCTCCTATAACAAGGTGTCCTATATCAGGACATCTCCTTTCTCTCTCTCTATATATATATGTGTATATATATATATATATATATATATATATATATATTTATTTATTTATTTATATTTATATACACACACACACATATCAGGACATGTTCTATAACAAGGTGTCCTAATATCTCCTATATGAGCTGTCACACTAGGAGAAGGACATTCTTACCCTGCACACTTCACCTTCCTCACCTTGTAGTGAATGTCTTGGTAGATGTTTAATAATCACCTCCCCTCCCAAGTCCCTAGTGTATAGCAGTTGTGTGTTTCCAAGCAATAACCTGCGTAATCAGTAATTTCAAACTACTAATATGGTGGAGATTTGGAAAGAGAGGTGCATAATCGACAGCACACCACTGTTCTCATGCCAATATGCTGTAAAAGTACAATGTAGTTTGAGCAGAGTTACACTGTTACTCAAAGGCCTGCCCATATTCATGTAAGAAAATCTTGCTTAGCTAATGTTACATATACCCCCGCTCTACATTCTACTGTCTCTGAGCCATGGATTTAAAGGTGTCTTAGTCCCATGTAAGTTCTGTTCTCATGGTCAGTCTCTATCAGCTTTATAAGACAACATGAAACTTGAATAGAAAATATCTTTTATAAAAATTCCAGGGTGATCAGTGTTTGCAATGACGGTATCAAAGGCTCACATCCATGCCATTAATTATCTTTATGCTATTAGTCATGACCTTCCCCTTTGAAATGATTGCCCGCCATCTGTTATTTCATTAAGTATTAAATCTTCGTCACTGAGCAGCAAGCCAATCTGCCTTAGTGAATTTACCAAAACTTACCAAAAGCATTTAAAATCTCTTTATGAGAGATGTAATTCTTTAAACTCAGTGTTTTTTTAAATTCCAGATAAAAAAGTGAACATATGCAGGTAGGGTACAATGCAACCAAGTTATCGAAGTCATTAGCTGTGCAGTCATACAATCTCTTAAAAGTCTATTCACAGCTTAAACCTTACATTATCACGGTATGTATCTATTGCAAATGTTGCCCATTAAAAATGAGGATGTGTGCATGGTAACTATACAGGAACTTTATTAATAATTCCACAAGGAAACAGATTGCTGCCATTTACAGCTGTCACAGAACTGCCTTTGGACTGCACTTCCCTGTCTTCTGGATCTGTGCTTTGTGTATGACTGATGCCTCTGTGTTCCTTCACCTGATCACTCAATTTGCATTCCCTAATTGATTTTATAATCTAGATTAAGAATAGCTTAACTTGGAGGACATGGGGACATGATTTTGATAAAGCCATGACAATGTGCAGGGCAAATAATATATACTGCATTAAACTTCGAAGGTATTCATAGTTTTCAGTGAGGCATTGATGTGTGCTCTCAGAAAAAGTGAGTGAGTAGAGTTAACCTCACCTTCTGGCCAAAGACGAGATTTCCTAATCAAAGGTAACTCACAACAAAATTGTCCAAGTGGTCAAGGTTGAATACCTGAGACTTTAACCTAAACTAATCAGTTCAGGCAGTATTCACCGTGGGTGTCCAATACAAAGCACTCAGTGTCACAAATGTATGTTGAATAGGACTATGGGAACTCAAGCAACAGTCTGTAAGACCAGGCAGACAGGCCAGCTCTAGACAAAAACGCAGTGACTAGTAATAGAATCACACTATTTTTTTTTTTTAAGATTTTATTTATTCATTTTACAGAGATCACAAGTAGGCAGAGAGGCAGGCAGAGAGAGGGAGAGAGAGGAGGAAGCAGGCTCCCTGCCAAGCAGAGAGCCCAATGTGGGGCTCGATCCCAGGGCTCTGGGATCATGACCTGAGCCGAAGGCAGAGGCTTTAACCCACTGAGCCACCCAGGTGCCCCCAGATTCACACTATTATCAGAGATAAGGTCTGAGAATAGAAAGTGACATGAGCAAGTCAAAGATTCGACACTTAAAGAGGTACGGGGAGTTGGATGTGTCTTAGACCAGAAACTCAGGATACAGATCAGCAGGAACAGAACACTTCAAACAGAAGCACATGGATTTGAAGTAAGGCTTTGCAAATCAGGCTCGGAGAGTGGGGTGTCCCTGCTCGCAATGTAAGTTTTCAGGAGAATGAACTGAAAGTTGGGGAATGGACATAAAATCTCAGTGTCAGCCCTGGAATACAGAATCTGGCAGCCGTTTGACGGAGGAGATTGCCTGGTACCTGAGGAGCCCTCCTCTGCCCTCAAGGGCAGAGATGAGCTAAAGAAGGTCCTTGAGTTATCAACCACCTGCCTCACACCTGGAGGGACCTTATCCCCACCGGCACAGCTGAGAGTGTCGGGATGCCAGTTGCTGGCCCTGCAGTGGTTTGTTGCAGAGGCAAAGACTGGGGGAATGAGAGAGGACATTGGTCCAAAAAATGCTAGTTTTCACTACTGGTGATGTTGATTATTGCATCTTCTCTATTAGGTGTCTGCTTGTTGGCAAAAAGTCATACACTGAAAACAAACCTTCTTCTCTAGCTGTAATTCCTAAATTCACGTTCCTGGCATGGAGACTGACTGTCTCCTTTGTTGTCATTAGCAGAGCTTTCTAAAAACAGACACTACTAGGTCTCAAGCCACTCCTACGGTATTATCCAGAAATCCGTGTTTTCTTAAGATTCCTGGATGATTCTGGTATCTATCCATCTTTGAAAGAAAAAAATGCGATAAAGAAGAATGCAGATAAGAAGATTAAAAGGGTAAAACTGTCAGGATCTGAGTCATAAGGAATGCATTTCCAAAATATAAAACATCTGACTTCAGAAGGTGACCTCTAACAAGGGAAAGAAAGGCACGCAGTGTAAAAGGAAGAAAGAAAAAAGTCAAGAGAGCTTTAAAACCAGAGCACCATTTGATTTATATTCACCTAAGGAGATGGAAAATGATTTCACTTTTTCAAGTGGATCAGCCCACAGCTTTCTGGTGCTCTGGTGTTGGGGGATTTTAAGTCCTGTAATTACAAAAATAAGAATGAAAAGTTCTTAAAACACTAAAAGGGTAAAGGAGACAGCTGCTGTGTGTGGTCTCTACTACAAGATATCTAATTGTAGTCAGATTTGAGAAGCAAAGGGCAGAAGTAAACAAATGAAGAGAATGATTTTAGATGTAGGCATCACCTCCAAGGCTTGACATGTGAGGGGCAATTCTTGAGTTTAATGACAGCGAAGTCAGAAAGCTTGTGGTAATTGGGAGTCTTCATTCAGTAAAAATGAATCGTTGGTTAGGCAGGTAATGACATGAGAGATTCATGGAAATGTGTGAAAAGTTTAGAAGGGTCATACTCTAGAAACATGGATCGTGTTCTGAAAGTGTATAGGAAGTGGGGTTTTTTTAGAGGAAAGGAGAACTGTAACGATAATTTCATTTTGAGGACTGTTCTCAATAAAGAAATAGTGCGTTTAGCAGGTGTTTGAATGCATTTAATGAGATTTTTTACAGGGATTCCTTAAATCTCTCTGTTCTTCTAGTAAAGTTATTTGTACTTCTCTGAGTATTGAGATTACCTGAGGTGATGGGCTCATGCTGAGTCTCATAGAAATGCTGGCAACTCACTTTTACTAGTTTCAAATATGATTTGAAAAATTCCACAGGTTATTCTAACATTAGTTTTCTACCACATTCCTTATCAAGCCACGACTTCAGTGAAAACATAACAAAAATCAAACATTATTCTTGATGGAGATGCTGTGTGTACATGGCTAAAAATCATAATAGGCAAGGCTAAAAGTCATAACAGAACTCATCTGAGGAGCATCTGGGATGGATATTAATTTTATTTTTAAAGATTTATTTGTTTGACAGCAAGACAGAGAGAGAGAAAGCACGAGCAAGGGAAATGGCAGGCAGAGGGAGAGGAAGAAGCAGGCTCCCCACTGAGCAAGGACCCTGATGTGGGGCTGGATCCCAGGATCCTGGGATCCTGACCTGAGATAAAGGCAGGCACTTAACCCATGAAGCCACCCAGTTGACCCTGGATATTCGCTTTAAAGAACTGAAAAATGTAAAAACCATAGTTTGGATGACCTCTGGGAAAGGAGATAACAGTTGAGGAAAAATATACAACTATGTATAAAGGTTTTTTAAGTCATTCATCCTGAATTAATTAATTAATTGATTGATTAATTTAAATTTTTTTTCAGCGTAACAGTATTCATTGTTTTTGCACCACACCCAGTGCTCCATGCAATCTGTGCCCTCCCTAATACCCACGACCTGGTTCCCCCAAGCTCCCACCCCCCGCCCCTTCAAACCCCTCAGGTTGTTTTTCAGAGTCCATAGTCTCTCCTGGTTCACCTCCCCTTCCAATTTCCCTCAACTCCCTTCTCCTCTCCTTCTCCCTATGTCCTCCATGCTATTTGTTATGCTCCACAAATAAGTGAAACCATATGATAATTGACTCTCTCTGCTTGACTTATTTCACTCAGCATAATCTCTTCCAGTCCCGCCCATGTTGCTACAAAAGTTGGGTATTCATCCTTTCTGATGGAGGCATCATACTCCATAGTGTGTATGGACCACATCTTCCTCATCCATTCATCCATTGAAGGGCATCTTGGTTCTTTCCACAGTTTGGCGACTGTGGCCATTTCTGCTATAAACATTGGGGTACAGATGGCCCTTCTTTTCACTACATCTGTATCTTTGGGGTAAATACCCAGTAGTGCAATGGCAGGGTCATAGGGAAGCTCTATTTTTAATTTCTTGAGGAATCTCCACACTGTTCTCCAAAGTGGCTGCACCAACTTGCGTTCCCACCAACACTGTAAGAGGTTCCCCTTTCTCCACATCCCCTCCAACACACGTTGTTTCCTGTCTTGCTAATTTTGGCCATTCTAACTGGTGTAAGGTGGTATCTCAATGTGGTTTTAATGTATAAAGTTTAAATTTTTTAAAAAATTTATTTGACAGACAGAGATCACAAGTAGGCAGAGAGACAGGCAGAGAGAGAGGAAAGAAAGCAGGCTCCCTGCTGAGCAGAGAGCCCAATGCGGGGCTCCATCCCAGGACCCTGGGATCATGACCTGAGCCGAAAGCAGAGGTTTAACCCACTGAACCACCCAGGTGCCCCATGTATAAAGTTTTAAAGTAATTTTATAATTAGGAACTGGCAAGAGTAATTCCATCCATCAAAAAAATAATCATAGAAGAATCTTCTAGAAAGGAGTCTGGAACTAAAGAACTGTGGGAGAAACTGGCAGCAGAAAGCAAGCTTTTCAAGGGAGGATGGGCACATTGAGGTTTAGGACAGCCTGCAAAAAGAAAACAAAACTGAAAGAAAATTCAGGGAACGCCTTTAAGTGTCTGTGTGGCCTGAAGGGTTTCCAGGGTGATTGAGGTGAGTGAAAGAGAAGTAGATTAGAGATGAGCAAGCAGTGGGGGAAGGAACGCAGTGATCCTAGAATGCACGGATAGTTCATTTAATAGCAGTTGGAGAAGGAAAGCAGAAGGATTGGAAGAAATATTATGGTGTGTAATACAGAGAGTTTTTTTAATTGGCACCTATGCTTATTTTGGGGGATGTCATGTCAGTGAATGTGATGAATGTGTTTCTGGTTCCTATGCGTTACAATAGCGTGTTGGGAGTCACCTTGAGCTGCAGATTTCGTTGACTATTTATTTCTTAATCTCTGTGCCATGAATATTATCTCCCTATCCCCCTCCAACAGGTAGGTGGTGTTGTTAAGGATAATGAAAGCTGTGTGAAAGAGGCATTATAACTAATAGTCAAATCCGGGGGGTTCTTTCTGTAGGACCCCTTGGATCCAGAAGGGCAGCGATGAAGCTGACCTGGCCTGGCCATTCCTGTGATGGAGACGTGTCCAGTCATCCATGGGGTTGGGGGATGGTGTATCGGAGAGTGGGCACAATGACCCAGAAGCACACTTTCTACCAGTGCTGGAGAAGTCAGTAACCAAGCAAAGAAGCTGATCACTTTCCTATATCCTCTATGAAAAGAAGTTAGAATATATTTCTTAGCATTTCTCATAGTACTTTAAAGCATACGTTTCTGAAGGATAAAAGGACATGTACTTTTTCTTTTTTTTTTTTTTTAATAATTTACTCTTTGCCACATACACTGTCCCTTTCTCCCCAGGGCTCATCCTGCAGTTTTTATAGCTCTGATTTCAAGGGGAAGTAAAGACGGTATGACAGGAAATAAAGCACATTCAAGTAATATAATAACTGGATTCTTGCTCTAAGCCACAAAATTGGGGCAAATGTCCTGCCAAAAAGGAAGAGAATGCTTTCATGTAGCCCTTCTCAGCATGAAGGACAGGGATACTCAAGAAGACAATAGAAAAATGTTACACATGCACATCTTTTCTATCATTTTCAAAAGAGTGACTAATCCTTAATGCAAGAAATTCTTACATGAATCTAAATGTGACTTTGATGAAAGTCATATTTGGGCATTCTCTTAGGGAGCATGGTATGAAGCTATAACTAGAGTGATTTTTAAATGTTTTTTATCTGTTTAATCGGTTTAATTAGATTATCCAAATTTATTGTGTAATCATGAAACTTAAAGTTTTGTGTTGCCTATTACTAACATTTTCACTCTAAAATCGATACATAATTTCTTTGACTCTGGAAGGACTTGGGATAAATTTGAAAAAGGTTTTTTATTTTATGAGATGTATATTAGGAAAAAAGGTAGAGTGCAGAGCTATTTTCTGTGCATTGACTTCACACTTTCCCTTAGAGATCTAACTAAAAACCCTGAAACTAAATCATCAGGAACTTTCTTCCAGTTTCTCAAGACCTCTAATTCCTTTTATTATATCTTTTAGTAAATGAGAAATCTGCTTTTATTAACTAAATTATCTTCTTTTGTTAAATAAAAATGTCAATGCATTAAAATTAATTTAAGTAAGTGAGAAAATAACTATGTTTTTCTGTGTTATAGTTAGAATACTGTGAACCCCACTTTAAAGGTTAATTTCAGAATTATTTCTTTTTTTAAACTCAAACCTGGAGATTAATATTTAAACCATGCCTTATAGTTATTTTTCTTGAGGCAGTGTTTATTTCTATGACTTCTGTATAGTGGATTTTTCTGTCAGGCAGGGAGATGTCAAGAATGAAAAAAATACTTTCAATAACTTCATTTAAAGACAAAATACCTTGGGGACAATTTAGATTTCATAAACCCATACTCAATAAAGAAAAAATACCATCAAATCTATCAAAAGCCAAATTTCATGAAATTTCATGGAGACCCTGAAAAATTGACCTTTTAAAATGTTTAGAAATAGCAAGGAGAAACCAAAAAATTGTTATCACTTACGTTCTTTAGAAAAACTTATTGTGCTGTTTTCTTCAAGGTTGAATTTTTTGTGGATATTCTTAAGTATGCCTAAATGTTTATAATTTTATTGTGCTATAACACATATGCTTTCTATAATCTGCTTGGAGCACTATTTTCTGGGTATATTATTAATGCAAGTTATTTAATGGTATGCATATTTGTACTTTGTAAAATAATATTTTCTTAATTTTATTTAAAATATTAGCATATTTTATTTATAAGAGTTATAATCCCTGATAATTACACTTTGAAGTTTAAATACAGGATGTATAATAAATACATCCTGTAAATACAGGAATTATAAATTCAGGATGTTTATCAAGAATTTGTTTTGGAAAGTAAGATGTATCAGGACTTCATATTATCTACCAAATCTACATATAAATAAACTTCTCTATTTGCGAACCTTTGATATCAATCATGCATGTCTTATATGTGTTTATCAGACTATATTGTAATGTTGTTCAAAGGCACTATGAAATGATGCCTACCCCTATTAAAGAAACATTTTATGGCAAGTCTAATCAACCATATTTATAATCAACAAATATAACCAATACTAATTTCTACTTCACAATTTTATAACATTGCACTGCCATTTCCTACATTTATATATGCCATATACACACAAATGTATACAAACACATGTATATGTTCTACATCTGTTTGTGATTGTGTTTTTCCATACATGTGTGTATGTATAAATAAAATTCTATATGACTCCTGAAGTTGAGAGAAAACAAGCTTAATTATTCTTGGCAAATCCTTACAAGTCAATAGAAAATAGTTTGTTAAATGTGATCTTTAAGTTAAAAATAAATAATAACATTAATAAAACAATTCCACAAAATGGAAGAAAAATACATTAAAAAAATTAAAAACATGAAATCATAGTCAAAATAAAACTTAGGAGAAGGTGACAGAAAACTCTAGCATAATGATATTCACACTAAGTGTTAATGACCACTATTTCCCTACTAAAAGGTGAATATTGTAAGATTTAGCTCAAATAGTAACAACACAGTGCTGGCCACAAGTTACATAAGTTCGAGTTCCCTATTTATCATTTTCCGACAACACCTTGGCCTGTATTTTCCCCACAGCCTGTTACTGCCCAGACAGGGTAGAAGTCTGGTGGTCCTTTGGTCTCTGCCTGAGTGAGTGGAATGGAGCCACAGTTCTGTCTTTGGAGGATTGCTTAACTATAGCTGTTACTTTCCGAAAAGTTTACTGTCCTGCCAGACTGCATCTTTCTTGCTTCTTTAGCTAGAGAGTGAAGGCATTTGGGAGCTTTTTGAGTCTGAACCTTCTGACATCTCAGGGTGGTTGCCTTCTGTAGATCCATGTTCAGATTATATGAGGTTAAAAGAAAATCCAGACAAACCATCCCCCATCATTTTGAAGTCCCAGCATCCATAGTTTGCTTTCTCTCCACCTTTGAGAGGTGGATCGTAGACAAGGGTGAATGAGACCAGCATCTAATAATTGCGACCTGAGACAGACAATGAATGAATGGTAGCTTGTAAAAATGGGATATATTCTTTCTCTCCCTGCATCCTTATCCTTTCAAAGCAACATTGCAGATTCTCCCATCTTTATGTAGAATCTCTTTTCCTTCCTGTTGAAGCCAGGTTGACCACATGACTCTGTGTGGCCAAATGGGTTGCTAGAGTACACGAAGCAAGAGGAAATGAGCAGCCATTTTTGCACATCAGGGCTTGTCCCTCTTTGCTCCACTCAAGAGCTTGTGGCTGCCATTTTCATGCGCTGAAGCTAGTTTGAGGACACTTGAAGAACTGAGGTGACAAGTTAATAGTGAGTGAGTCCCAAGCTTGCCACTGACGCATGCGTGATGCCAACCATGATCACCGGAGCCTGCCTCAGTCCAGAGTGACAATCTGGCGGACTCCAGCCAAAGATTGATAATAGGCTAGATTGCCGATTCTTTCTTAAACTGCAGGTTTTGGTGTCATATGTTAGACATTAAAAAGTAACAAATTTAGACACCATGATGAAAGAGACGACAATATAAACAAAGAAGAAAATAGTAGCAATTCACATATCCACCAATAGAGTGGCTCCAGAATATAATGAAGAACTTTGTTAAAAAAGGAAGAAAGAAAGAAAGAAAGAGAGAGAGAAAGAAGATAGCCCAAAGAAAAATAGTCACAGACTTGAACAAACATTTCACAAAGAATATCCAAATGTCTAATAACTAAAGTAAATGGTCCTCAGCTTCACTGGTCATCAGAGAAATGCAAACTAAACCCACAATGTAATATCAGCACACATTTATCAGATTTACTAAAAGAAAAGCATTAGAAGATTTGAAGGATCGAGGAAGATGTTGCTGAGCAACCACATTCTCATAAACTGCTGGTGGGAGTGTAAACCGGCATTTTTTAAAAACTGCTAGTCAGCATCAACGAAAGTTAAAAAACACTTACCCTGTTACCAAGCATTGTCACTCCTAGATATAAATCCAAAAGAAATGTGTCCATATGCTTATGAAAAAAACATATTCATAGTAGCATTGTGCAAATGGCCCAATTCTTTCCAAACTAGACACAAATATCCATCAAAAGAGGAACAGATGGGGGCGCCTGGGTGGCTCAGTCACGTAAGCAGCTGACTCTTGAAATCTAAATGGTGGTTTTCCATGGGGAAAGAATGATTATGAGGAAGCATCAAGGAAACCTTTGTGGTTCCAGTGATATTCTATTTCTTGATCTGGAGATTGGTTACTCAGGTGTGATCGATTTGGGAAAATATATTTATTAAAAGGATAGATATCACTTTAGTAAATGTTAACAAAATGATAAAAATTAATAGCTGACGCAAGACATTTAAATATTAACCAATATCTTCCTAAATAACAATAAAACAGCAAAAATATCTAAAAATGTTTTAAATCAAAGTAATTTCCTTCCATCTTGCAAGGCATTTTGCATGTTATTTTTGCCTGGTACTTAGTCCAACTTTATTGAATATCCCTTCAAGTTAGACTTTATGATTAATTTTCTTGCAATACACAGTCAATGCACTTTACATTTATTCAAATGTTTAACAATGTCTTTGCTACCATTCTTTGTACACATATTTGTGTGGCTTTTGATAGCTCTCATTTTGAATATATAATTCAATTATTCTTTCTACACTGGTATTTTAGCTGTAATTTCTGTCTGAAAATGTCTTTGTTTTTAATTGTTAGATGTTGTAACAGCTTATTCTGTTTGTTTTTTGTTTCTGTTAAAATGTTTAATTGTTATTTATTCGCATATAATCTGTATTTTTAAGGGTGTTTTTATGATGTACTTTTTGTCTTTGGTGTTCTGAAATTTCCCTTAATTTCTCATACTTAAGATTGTGAGCTTATTAAAATTAAAGCTTCATATGAATACTGGAAGATTTGTTAGACACTTTATTTTTTAAATACTACTTTTCCCATTCACTGTCTTCTCCTCTCTGGGATTGCCAGTGGAAATATGTTGGGATTTTTTATGCTTTTATACTGTCTTTTAAGTTGTCTTTCATACTTTCATTTTTTTCCCCAAATCAATACAGCTTTTACTGCATCTTCAAAATATCACAAATAAGTCAGAAAAATCATCTGGTATCTTGCTCTTTCTGTAGCTGGACAACTTGGATCTTACTCATCAGGCTGCTGAACTGTTCCTTTTCAGAAGCATGGATACCACCCCAAATTTTCTGATATTCTTGTTTTTAACTGTTGTGACTTGCTGAATCAAAGCAGCTGAGTTTGATACAAGTTCAAGGTCATTCCCTTCAAGAATTATCGCATCTTTCTGGGCTTGAGACACTGAACAAATAGCACCTGGCCTCAGCCGAGCCCTGCAGGTATATTTTTCACCCCACAAATTTCAGATTTCAACAAGAGAACCACTCTCCTGAATAACAACGTTGACGGGGCAGTGAGCCTGGATAGACTCATCTTGTAAGGGAAGCCAGCGTCACGCCCTTGACCGTGTCCTGTACATGATTGCAGATCCTACGGACAGTAGCCAGTGCTTTTCTATTTCCCACCATTTGTCAACTCAGAGCTGCTTCTTTTTCTTTCGAAGCAGACTGAGTTCTGCACTGATGTGATTGACCTCGCTCCTCTGGGGCCCTTGACAGTAGCAGTGTGTCCTTTCCACGTGATGTCGACATTTTCTGGAATGTCAACATATCTGATTGCTGAGAACGGCCTTCATTCGCATAGTAGACGCGGCAAAGGAAGCCATGCTGTCGTCTTTTAATCCTTCCTTGCATCAGTACAGATTCCAATGTATATGCCTTGAGGTAACTATTTTTCTTTTTTTTAAAATTTTTTAGACATTTTTTTTATTATTATTTTTTAATTTTTTATTTTATTTTTTAAAATTTTTTCTTAAATGCATGTATTCTCCAGCTTTATACATAACCTAATATTTTTCTTTTTATTCTTTTTATTTCAGATTGTTTCATTTTCAAAAATGACTTTTTGCACTATGTCTCTTTTTGTTGCTTTTATGTCTTTAATCATGTTAAACTTATTTTTATATGAAGACCAACAATTCCTTGATTTACTTTTTCTGCTTGCAGTGTCTTCTGTCTCTTGCTTATGCTATGTTGTTTCCTACTGAGCTGTGTAATCTCAACTTGTCAGTTCACATTTGTTAAGACTTTATCTGTGGAACAAGACAAAGTCTAGTGAGATGGTACAATCTGCTATCTTGCTGAAGCAACATCACAATACTGTACCCATAGTTTATGTTATTATTTAAGGAAAGGGATTCCATGACCATGAGCTTTTCCCTATTTGAAGATGTATTAGTTTGCTAGGGGGATCATGACAAAGTACTACAAACTGTGGCTCAAACAAGAGATTAGCACCTCATCATCTTAATTTGGGGGAAAGACATAAGTCACCTCATAACAACCAGCTACTATTTATCCATTTTTTTAGTGTGCTACCTTTTTTTAAAGATTTTATTTACTTGTCAGAGAGAGAGAGAGCACAAGCAGAGGGAGGAGTGAGCAAAGGGAGAAGCCGACTCCCTGCAGAGCAGGGATCCTCGTGCAGGGCTTGATCCCAGGACCCTGGGATCCTGACCTGAGCTGATCATTAGGCTTAACTACCTAAGTAACCCAGGCATCCCTAACATTTAGCATTTCTAAAGGAAGCTCCACTTATTTAGAATAAACTCGTGAACTTTCGACACATTTTGATAATCTCCAATGAAAATTAAATGGAAAAAAAGTGATCGAAAAACTTTCTCCATCCTCAATTTTGGTAGGTTAGGTAACACTGAGATGAGTTAATAAAAAAGTTAATTCTTCTGTTTTAAGATGATGGTAACTCTAAATCTAACATGGAGAACTTAATGTAATTATGTAGTAAAATACATAATAAAATAACCAGAAACCAAATGAAGCATAAAAAAATCAGAGTAAAAAAATGAAAATTATGTGTTGTAGTTTTAAAAATATCTCATATGTTAAAATGCTTGTTTTCTTTCTCTTTTCATGTGAGGCATAGCTAGCTAAAAATACGCAGCTGCCTCATATCCTCACGGACTGCCACACGTCAGGTCATGTGTTCCCTTTGACATTTATCAGGCTGCTCGGCAATCCTAGGTGGGTTTTTTTTTTCACATCTTCTCCTTTTATATGAATTATATTCATTCCCTCTACAGTCGTTCTCACTGTTCTGCTCTGAACCCCAATGATCCCTTCTTGCTCTAAATTCCCAGGTTTTAATTATATTGTTCTCTGTTATTTTTCCATATTAATTTATCTGTAAAACCAGATCATAAAGGACATGATGTATAATTTATTCACTCAGTGATATTATCTCTTGTTATATATTAGATACCAATGCTTTAAGATTAACTGGATTCTTTTGAATTCTACAAATGCTTCCAGAGTAACAGGATCACTGAATGGCTTGATGATTTCTAAGCAAAAGGATGTATGGATATTTGAGCCTTGGACTACCCAGAATATTACCTCAAACAATTGCCTGGAAACTTATATTCACTGAATTAAACTGTATTCTAGTAAGTTTCTTTTAATCTTCACAGCTGGAATTAAAGTTCCTCCAGGGAGATTATTTTGTATATTTAAATTTATATATGTGATTTTTGCCATAATTAATGCTTAGGTATGCTAATGATTTTACAGGCATGGAAAAGTTATTGTATTGATGAATAAGTAAACAATTTCTTACCTAGATGATGTCAGATAGATTATCAACACTTTTGTATTATCAGAGTATGTAGAGTAATGATTCTAACATGTGCTAATATGTGTAGACTTATAACAGTGCCTGACACATTAGGCATACTCTATGTGTTCGCCATTATTATTAGGCTCCCATTTTTGCAATACAGCTAGATCTATCGCAGCCCCTCATGTCAGTCAAATTAAAAAGACCTGTAGTCAACCAATTAAGAATTCACTGGACCTGAAGCCGAGTTCTGGAGAAATTCCACATTGGATCAAGTTTGCCATGTAAATTTTGAGTCAGATTTGGATTCAGACTTGAGATCAAAGAAAAAAAATGACAGAAGTTATTTAATGTTGGAAGTATTAATTGACATCAGTGTTTTTTCTAACCTGCTGCTTTTCTGAAGCAGAGTGATCAGCAATATGCCACCTATTTTCCCGTATCCACGAATAATGTTGATGTGCAGTGTTTCTTGAGATTAGTCTCAAGTTTCAACGAAGATAAAGATAGCTTGATCAAGGTGAGCAGTACTATAAACTAAAATTTTATAAAATTATGATTATTGGAAACCCAAACTATTTCTCAAATTTTTTCAACTTTTCTGATTCCACATTTATAGAACCTGAAAGATATCTTAATCTTTTCTAGAAACAGGTGATCACTAGTTTCCTAAGTAAAATTTCTAACTTTGAAATAAAGTAAAATTGATATTCATCTGTGGGATTAAAAAAAAAATTATTCACAAAAGTAACTGGCTTCAAATTTATCTGGAATTCAGACTCTAGGCTTCCTGAAGAACAAACTTCTATTTGCTAACAAACAATTTAGGTATAATCTATAGAATTTATAAGATCCATAACCTCTCTAGATTTCAAATGCTTATTGGTGGTGTGAAAAATTACTGAATATACATTATAATGTGATTGATTCCTGCTTGGCAGTTTTCCAAAGAATCATAGGTTTCTTTGACTTTTTTTCTTTTCTTTCCTTTCTTTTTTTCTTTCTTTCTTTCTCTTTTTTTTTTTTTTTACAAATTAGTTTTTGTTTTAACTATCTTCAAATTTGAGACTGTATGAGTTTGACATATACATTCTATTTAGAATGGCTTAGAAAAAGAAGATAAAGTCTGGCGGTCATGTTTTCATCCACAAATATTTCAACAATCCCTGGAAAAATCTATTACATATGTCATAATTAAAATTAAAGCAACTTATTGTGACGTACTTTAAGTTTTAGCTAAAGAATTAATAAAACCCATTTAAAACTGTAAATTTGGAATATAAAAATATTTTAATATTGGCTTTTTGTTTTTTAATTTTTTATTATTTTATTTTTATTTTTTATTAACATGTAATGTATTATTGTCCCAGGGGTACAGGTCTGTGAATCATCAGGCTTACACATTTCACAGCACTCACCATAGCATACACCCTCCCCAAGGTCCATAACCTAGCCACTCTATCCTTACCCCCACACCCCCAGCAACCCGGGGGGGTTGTTTTATGAGACTTCATTTTGTTTGTTTTGTGAGATTAAGAGTCCCTTATGATTTGTCTCCCTCCCGATCCCCTCTTGTTTCATTTCTGCAAAGAAAACATACAGAAGGCCAACAGACACATGAAAAAGTATTCCACATCACTCAACATCAGGGAAATACAAATCAAAACCACAGTGAGGTATCATCTCACACCAGTCAGAATGGCTAAAATTAACAAGTCAGGAAACGATAGATGTTGGTGAGGAGGCAGAGAAAGGGGAACCCTCCTGCACTGTTGGTGGGAGTGCAAGCTGATGAGGCCACCCTGGAAAACAGTATGGAGGTTCCTCAAAAAGTAGAAAATAGAGCTACCCTACAACCTAGCAATTGCACTACTGGGTATTTACCCTAAAGATACAAATGTAGTAGGTGCACAAAGGGGCATGTGAACCCAGTGTTTATAGCAGCAATGTCCACAACAGGCAAACTATGGAAAGAACCTAGACGTTCATCAACAGATGAATGGATAAAGAAGATGTAAGATATATATACATATACACATACAATGGAATACTATGCAGCCATCAAAAGAAATGAAATCTTGCCATTTGCAATGATGTGATTGGAACTAGAGGGTATTAGGCTGAGTGAAGTAAGTCAATCAGAGAAAGACAATTATCATATGATTTCTCTGATATGAGGAATTTGAGAGGCAGGGCAGGGGGTTGTTGGGGGAAGGAAAAGAAAAAAATAATATTGGCTTTTTGAAATTAGGTTTTATTCCATATATATCTGCTATTCTTATACTCAATTGTGTCAATAGATAGTATTTGGAAATATAAAGGAAATGAAATTCAGTTATGCAGTGCCCTTATTAGGTCATCTAATTTCATAATCTTGGTAACATAGAAAAGAATGACCCAGTTGAAATCTTGGTTAGGTGATGGACATTTTCAATACTCTATGTCTAAATACATTTTATAACATTTCTTCGCTCTTTTAAATCAATTTCAAATTCAATACTATATAATTATCTTAAAATTTAAAATTTCAGACTACTATTAATGTTTTAACATAGTTTAATAGAATTAGGATTCTTTGCACTGGCATATATTTAATATGTGTTTTATGGTCTATCTACGATCAAATATCAGTGCATCAAGGTTCAAGCTTTCCAATTAATCACTATAAATACTTCTAGAAATATAGCCTAATAAAATAGAGTTACAGAAGAAAGCACATAAAGCAAGGAGACATTTTACTTCTAGTAATGATGGTGTGGCCTTGAGTATCAATCCTACTACTGAGTAAAATGAAATGTCTTTAGAACCAATAAAATAGAAAACAATTACCAGGAAAAAATCCAAGAGAAGGCAAGGGCCCCAAAACCGGAAACCCAGAATTCAAACCCAATTTACCCTGAGAACACTGACCAATTAAGAAGAAGAAAACAAAACAAAACTATGAGATTGAAATGTTTCATTCATGTGGAAAGAGAAATAAAAATACGTATCAAAAGGGAGTTGTTATTGAAATCGACACCTACTGTAATCAGCTGTGTTTTAGGTCAGACAATAAAGCTTAAAATCTTAGCTGAAATATAGAAAAGCTTGCATCCATTGATTTGGGGAAAACTAAAAATCTTCTTGTAGTAACAACTAAACTTAATAAAATTAAGAATTCAGTCAATAAAATTTATAGCTTTCACTAAGACAGCTAAAGAGTGAATTAGTTAACTGTGAAATAGTTGAGAAGGAATTTTTCAGACTGCATGAAGTAGAACCACAGAGATAGAAAATATCAAAGTGAGTGTGACACCCAAAACAATTCGGTGAGGAGGCCTAATATCATGTGATCAGTGCTGCAGAAGAAAAGTAGCAGAGGCAGTATTTGTAGGGATAATGGCTGAACAATCACCGGATGGGATAAAAGCTAGTAATCCAGAGATTCAAAAGTACCCGTGAATCCCAAAGAGGCTAAACAGAAAGAAATCTTCACTTGGACAGATTCAAACTGTGAAGTGAGGAAACACTGTGGTTAAATTCTGGATGGAAAAAAAGGAATAATGGCTATATCTGTCAAGACACTGGTCATGGACAGACCAGTTGGAAAGGTACTTTGGGGTTTCTGAAGCTTTACACGTTATTTCCTAATTTTGGTAATTGGTCTATAAGCATTTTCATGATAATTGTATATCATGTTAATTTATGTGGTTTTTTAAAAGAATTTATTCTTTAGGGCAGTTTTTGATTCGCAGCAAAATTGAGAAGATATAGATAGACATTTCTCAAATACTCCTGACATCACACATATTCCTTCCCCCACTATCAACATCCCCCATACAGTGGCACATTTATTATAACTGATGAACCTATACCGATACATCGTTAACACTGAGAGTCCATAGTTTTACTCTTAGTTGTACATTTCATGGGTTTGGACATCTATATGGGTAGATACATATTGTTATACATTATAGTATTACACGGAGCATTCTCACTGAAAATCCTCTGTATTCCACCTGTTTATCCCACCCGCTCCCCTAAGTGCTGTCAAACCACTGATCTTTTTACTTTCTCTATAATATTTCTCTACAATATAATATAATATAATATTATAATGATATTATAATTAATATAATATTTCCAGAATATTATATAGTTGGAATCGTATATTATGTAGCAGATTGGCTGATTTCATTTACTAATATTCATTTAAAATTCCTGTGTCTCTTTATGTTTGAAAGCTCATTTCTTTCTATCACTGAATACTATTACATTGTCTGGAGTACCACAGTTTATTTATCCACTCACCTGCTGAAAGACATCTTGGCTGCTTTCAAGTTTTGACAATTTGAATAAATGTCCATGTGCACATTTTTGTGTGAACATGTTTTCAGCTCATTTGGATAAATACCAAGGAATGAAATTGCAAGATCATAAGGTAAAAGTATTTTCTTTTGTGAGAAACTACCAAAGTGTTCCAAAGTGTTTTGTTATTTTTCATTCCCGCCAGCAATGAATGAGTTTCTGTTGCTCCACACCATCTCCAGCATTTGGTGTTGTCAGTATTTTGGATTTTGGCCATTTTAGTAAGTGTTCAGTAGTATGTCATTGTTCTTTTAATTTGCATTTCCTTGATGACATATGATGAGAACATCTTTTCATATGCTTGCTTGTCATCGGTATGTCTTTTCTGTGACTGTTAAGATTTTTGGCCAATTTTTAAAAATTTGGATTGTTCATTTTTTTCCTTGAGGTTTAAGTCTTCTTTGAATATTTTGAGTAACAGTCTTTTATCAGATATATGTTTTCCAAATATTTGATTCTAGTTTATAATTTTGTTTTCTTTTTTGACAATGTCTTTCACAAAGCAGAAAAGTTTTATTTTTATGAAGTTGTTTTTTGGACTTCAATTTTTTCTTTCATGGATCATGCTTTTGGTGTTGTGTATAAAAAATCACCAGGAGTCCAAGCCCATCTAGATTTTCTCCTCTGTTATCTTCTGGGAGCTTTATAATTTGGCATTTTACATTTAGGTTTGTGATCCTATGAGTAAATTTCTGTGGAAGCCATAAAGACTTCGTTTAGATTCTTTCTTTCTTTTCTGTCTTTTCTTTTCTTTCTTTCTTTCTTTCTTTTTCTTTCTTTTTTTCCCTTTCTTTCATTGAGGAAGTCCAGGCATTCCAGCACCATTTGTTGAAAAGGCTATTTTGCTCCATTGTATTCTCTTTGCCTCTTTGTGAAAGATCAGTTAACTATGTATTTGGTTGTCTATTTCTGAGCTCTCTATTCTCTTTCTTTGGTTTATTTATGTGTTCATTTACTGTCAGTACTACACTGCCTTAATTACTGTCTTCATAGTCCATTATATGCATAATTTATATTACATCCACACATCCCACACACAAATCTTCACAAAAACAAACAAAGAAACAAAACTGAAATGGGAGATTCTGAGAACATGGCAATCTGCAGAATTTCCTTCTGATCTCCAGGATTTTTTGCTTGTTTATTTGTTCATTTGTTTTCAGACAAACATCAGCCAGGCTCTTTGAGATAGCTAAGTGAAAAATTGCATTTATCTGTTGATTTCCTTATGGAGTACCTGAACATGTCTTAGCCTTGTGCCATAAATGAAGGAAAATCTTGAAGTTTTTTTCATAAAGATACTAAGGTGGCATATCCAAAAAAACTCTAAATGGTCAGTATCCAAAGAAAGGAAAATCATCAATCATTCAAAAATAAGCACAAAGGAGATCGATGAATAAAATTTAACAAAAAATTAAGGAGGTCTGAGATCAGCAAAAAATTATTTTCTGAACGTAAGTGAAAGATGATTTTCTAAATAAATAATTCAGTAAGTAAATGAAGCCTAAGTTCAAGAAAGAGACTGGACTAAGTGATTTGGAAGAAATTTGTCAGAAGGAAGCCATCAGGGAAAAGATAAGGGACTTGCCTACAAATATATCCAGAAAACCCAACATGCAATAATCAGAATACCAGGAGGAAAAAAGGGAACAGATGGAAGACTGGTAATAATTAAATAAATAAAGCATAGAGTATTTCCTTAGCTAGAAAAAATGCCTTTATGTACAGATTGAATTCAGGGAAAGATTAATGTGAAATGTTATGCTCTTTCATCTATTTCTGTAAAATTTTCAAAATCTAAGAAAAAATAGAATAATTTATAAAATACAAAATAAAAAGAGAAGAATACACACACTAGTCTTTTTTCCTGCTTTATTGGAAACTAATTGACATATATCACTACTTAAGTTTAAGACGCTTCAGCACTGGGGTTAAGAGATTACTTGAAGTAAATCAAGTAAGACAGAAGCAAGTTAGTGTAATCTGCAAAATATATGATTGAGAATCTTCCAAAAGTTAAAAAAAAAAAAAAAGATTTAAAACAAAATCTACAAACTAAGAAGAGAAAAAAATGCAAACAAAACCTCAATTAAATATATCTCAGGAAAACTGCTTAAAGAAAATCACTAATGCAGAAGAGGATAAAGAGATATTTGTTTAAATAGAGCAATGAGATGTTTCTGCCCATCTTTCGTGAGCAACAACAGACATCAAGAAATAATGGAATACCTTTAAATTACAGAAAGAAAATTACTATGGGCACAGAATTCTATAGCCAAAAAATAACATTTCTCAGCATAAAAAATGAGTGTCATGAAGACAAGGACAACTATCCAAGCAGCACCACTAAAGTATGCCCGACAGGAAATATGGCAGAGAAAGAGCCACGAGCCAGACACATTCCTTGTTGCCTTATCACACTGGGGAAATGAACAGTGTCCAACAGGTGATGTCAGAGCCTAGAGAGACCATTTCAACCCTTGGGCTTGAGGCTTTGTGTTGCATGATAAAGAAAACATCGCCCCCTTCCTGGTGAGGATTCAAGAGGAATGCGTTGATTGCAACTCTATCCTTGAAGCTTGGTTTTTGTATGTAGGGCTAACCACAAGTGCCACCCTGGCTATCATCAGAGGCTTTTGTTTCCAAGATTGATGCATGTAACTCTGTGACATAACAGCATCAGTACTGACATCAGCATTCATGGTTAATAAAGCCCCTCTCAGCCCCCACCAACTTGCTGGGGAGGCTTGGGTCTGAGACTGAGTCTGACAAAGATTGACTCCCTCACATTGGGGCCTTGGCCAGTTTCCACGGAACTTTGTAGAAGTTAATTCCTTTTCTGGGACTCCAACCTCCCTGACATCTGTGCTAGACCAAAAAGATAAGTTAATTAATTAATTAAAAAATATATACAATAAAAAACAAAAAAACACATCCTTTCAGTAAAATAAAAACATTTTCAGAAGAAAGTACCTGAGAGAATGTGTCACTAGAAGAACTGCAATAAAGAAGGAAATAAAACAAAACATAACACTAAAGGATATTATTAGTAAAGAAGGAAAATTATTTTAAGTGCTGCTTCAGAAATGCTGAAAGGGATAAAGAGAAATAAAAAAGGGTAAAATCTGTTATTCTAATTAATATTTACTTAATAAAAGAGTAATGATAAAAACTTGTGAGTTGTGAAGTAGACATTAAATTAGAATAGCCAACCAAAATAACAAGTCAGGTAGAGTACTGTGGTAAAAATATTTTTTAGGAGTATTGATCCATAAATTGATTTGGTGGCATAACATACAAATTCATTAGTGGTACAATTGTAATATCTAAGTTTATCACTAAAGAAAAGAAAATAATGTATGACTAGTAAGGAAACAGATGCAAAAATAGATGAAAATAATCAGTGCTAAAGGTGGTTAAGAAAAGTAAGAAAAATAATGTAAAGTAGTGAAGATGGATAGATAAGAGATAATAAACAAATGAAATAAATGGTATCATCTAAAGCCTAAATGACCCAATGCTTCAATTAAAAGACAAAAGTTGGCAGACTGTCTTAAGAACCAAAGTCATACTGTATACTTACAAAAAAGTGGGGAGGGTGTTCAAAATGTTCAAAGTAAAAAGAAAGGAAATAGCAATTAAGAGAAAATTAAGAAATAAAGTTAATATTTTGCCCCACTGAATTGAATTTAAATAAAACATTTTAAAAAGGGACAACACTTTAAACTTCAAAAAAGAAGGAAGTTGATATAGCTTTATAAATATTAACTACATTAGACAAAGAACATCATTAGAGATAAAGAGGAAGCCTTTTATGTAAAATGGTCAATTCAACAGGAAGATAGAACAATTTTTAATGGGTATGCACCCATTAAGAAACTACATATGGAAATAAAATATCCACAATCATACTAAATATAGGAATAAAATACCCATATTCTTAATTGTGGATTTTAATAATATAATCTCTCTATTGGCAGATGAAACAAAACCAATTATATGCAGTAAACATGTAAAAAACTTGGACAACACAATTCAACATGAATGGCTTTGTCTTTATAGCAGGGTGAACTCAAGAACTAGGGAATGCACAATATTTTGCAAGTTCAGATGGAAAGCTTATAAAAGTTGATTTTATCTTAGACTACAAAAGTCAGTGCATTTCCAAGTAGTGAAATAATAGAGTCATTTATTTACTTACAGAAGAATTAAGCTATAAATCAATTTAAAACACCAATGAAAAAAGTATATTAGCTCCATATGCTGGGAATTAAGCAACCCACAGGTCAAGAAGGGAGTGCATTTGGAATTAGAATATGTACTGAAAATAATTAATAAAAATAAAGTACGTGAAAACATGTCTGAGATATCTATAGCAGTGTTTGGAGTTTCTGGAGGTTTCTACTAGAGAAGGACTGCAAAAATGTTCAAGTCTTGGATATCAGTACAAAGATTTTTTTGGAAACAGCAAGGAATCACTTCTCCTCCCGCCTACTGAAAAGGTCTAACTTCTGTCACCAAGATTGTTTGGGTACACATCCTTCACATGAGTGGTGCACATCAGGCAAATGTCATAGGAAAAAAGATAACACTGTTGGAAACTACTGAGCATAAATGAAAAGAAAATGAGCTATAAATCAGCCTAAATGTGATGATTCAACTCTCACAAATCTTGTCATGCTGTAGGTGCAAAGACATCCTGAAGGCAAGGATGGATCCCAATGCTACCTGCAGGGAGCTTAGAGTTGATAGAACACAAATGATCAATAAGCAATTTACAACCACATTAGCCAATGTGGGCCTCATGGGATCACTATGAGCATAATAATCAGAATTTTTTAGAACAATCTCCTTCAGTCTGTAATGTACCCCTTTTCCAGACAACAGAAGAAATGGTTTCACAGTTAGAGATGGTCCCATGTGTGTGTTTCTTATTTGGTTTGGTTTAGGGTTTTCCATAGAAGAATATATTTATAAGTATTGAGAAATGGGTTGTCTACTTGCAATAAAAGTGAGCCAATTAAATATGAAGATTCTCCATGTTTAGAAGACCAAGGAGACTCTTTGGAAGAATGTGGCTAAAGTTAACATGGACAAGCTGTCCCCTTCTAGGGACAGTTGGGCAGTGCTCCTGATAGAGAGCAGCAAAGCAGCTGCATCCAAGAGAAACACTGAATATAGCAGGGAAAAATTCCACCCCCCAGGGCGATCCTTAGACATGACTGAGTATATCCTCTCACACTGGAAAGTTAATCCACGGGTTAGAAACTGCTACAACACACCTGGATTGTAGAGAGCACCTCACAAATGACAACAGTGCAAGGAGGTGTGTGCAAGAGCTGGAGTGTGTATGGGAGCCAGGGAAGGTGAGGGAGAGACAGAGCTCCCCACAGCCCTGACTTTATTCTGCTTAAGAATGAAGAAGGATGACAGGGCAACTCATCTGAACAGATCATTATTAAACAGTAACTAAAGTCCACTCAATTTCTGGGAAAGTGATGTGTTTGAAAAGGTAAAAATAGAAAAGGGCATTTTTGGATCAAACTGCCCAAGAAAAGGAAATGATCTGATAGTCAGCTGTGAGTGTCTATAGATTTCTGGGAAATCAGAACCTACAAACCAACATTAGCCTGCCTTAAGAAACTTGGACAGGAATGTTCACAACACCTTTCTTTATAACAGTCATAAAGTGGGGAAAATCTGATGCCCATCAATTGGGAAATGGATAAGTACTACCTGTTACATCCACACAATAGAGTATTACTCAGCTGTACAAATGAAGGAGTGCCGACAGGCTACAACTTGGATAAATTTTGAAAACATTTTGCTAAGTGGATGAAGCTAGTCAATGGAGACCACATAATATACGATTCCACATATCTTAAGTATCCAGTACAGGTAAATCTGTAAGGAAAGCCAGTAAGTTAGTGATTGCCAGGGCCTGGGAGAAGAGGAGAATGCGGTTTAACAGCCAATGGACCTGGAATTTTACACATTTTTAGCAGTGTGTGTGTGTGTGTGTGTGTGTGTGTGTGTGTGTGAAATATTCCCAAATAAAATAGCAGTGATGTTTACACAATTCAATGAATATACTAAAACCACTGAATTATATACCTTAAGTGCATGAATTTTGTGGTATATGAATTATATCTCAACAAATCTATGAAAAATAATGTAAGCAAGATTTAAAAATATTTGACATGCATGTGAAATAGAAGATACCAAATCCTGAAAATCTTTGAAGAATGCTAAAATACAAAGACACTAACAAGCTAAGAAACAAAAATATAATGAAGAACGAGAATCAAAATTGCTAAATGAGCAACCAGGACACTGAAACTGCTTTTGTCCCATGATAATACTTAATCCAGACAGTCCTGGGTTTCGTTTTTCTCTTTTCTATAAGTAGAAGGGAACATACATGAAAATCAAAAAGTCTGATAATGTCAAGTGTTGGTCGGGATATGGAGCCACAATATTTCTCTGGTGGGAGTGGAAACTGGTAAAGCCAACTTGTAAAAGAATTATTATTAAAGAGTGAGAGCTATATACAGCAATATTTATAAACAGAATTATGAGAAAAGAAATAAACATAGAAAGCTGCCTACATGTGTAGTGTTAGGTACAAGGTTGGTGAAACAATAAAAAAAACAACATCAATAAAAAAAAAAAAAAGGCAAATATTTAAACAGTTTAAGATAGGGTTGCTTCTGTCCCAAGAAAATTCAGAGAGCTTTACTTGACAGGAATATTTTATAACGCAGGAAGCACAGGAAAATGTCAAAACCGGAAGTGATGATGAAACATGGCCGTCGGCAGTTCCAGCGCCATCAGCGAGGCGCGAGGGAGGCAGCACGTGTTTGCGTGCACTTCCGGGACACTTGCGTTCTCCGCGGGGCAGGAAGCCAGCCGCACGCTGACTTGCTGGTAGCTGATTGGCTGGGAAACCGGAAGGTCCTGCTGACGTGGAGAAAGCTGGAACTCTGTGTGGGATCAGAGTCAGCGTGGCGGGGAACTCGGGGCGGTTCACGTTTCCGTCGCGGGGCTCTGGGTGTTGGGTCTAGAGGCACGTTGAAGTCCGTGGCCTCGTTCGCGGATTTTAACGCTCTTAGAGTAGAGGAAGAGTCTAGATGTTCACATTGTTTACTTTCGTGGTGGTCATTAATATCCACTTTAATAACGGTATGTGTAACCCACGCACGCCTTCCACATACGTGCACCTTTCTCCCTCTGTTAGAATTTGCACCCAGAGGTTGAAGCGTCTCCGTGTGGATTGGAGCATCTGCCAACGGCTTGAATCCTGCGATGACTGTGCGTCCGCCCGCGGCGGCGCTGCGGCCGGTGCTTCCGCGTTGGCCGTGGTCCCAAGCCGAGTCCCGCGCTTCGAGCTGGGACCCGAGTCCTGCGAACACCTGACCGCTGCCGGGGGCGGGGGTAGTTGTCAGCAGTACGAGGAGAGGGGCTACCGCGCCTTTCCCCTTCGCCTTATTCGGGTGTTTCGGCCGGCTCCTGCTTGGATTCTCTGAGCCGTCCTAAATGTCATGGTTTCGTCATACACACAAATTTTAAATATAAGAACAATCCACCAGCCCCACCCCAAAAAATCCTAAAGGATCTGTATGCGGTTCATTGTTTAGAGGGAAATCGTTTTACTGATATTCGCATGTTCGTAAAGTATGTGATTGTATTAGCACTACGTACTCCTTCCTCTTCTGTTTATTTTTTTAAAAAGTTTTATTTATTTATTTACTTACTTATTTAGTTGGGGGGGGGGGCAAAGGGAGAGAGATAATGTCAAGCCGACTCTGAGCTGAGTTCAGAGCCCAACACAGGGATAGATCTCAGGAGCCTTGGTCATGTCCTGAATCAAAATCAAGAGTCAGTCACTCAACCAACTGACACCCAGGCACCCCAACGTACTCCTCTTTTAGTGTAAGTAACCATTTCGACAATTCCAATTATGTATTGACATTAAAATCTGAATGAGCTGTGGGCATTATTTATCATTTTAGCCTTATTTAGCCAAGATTAGTGTGTTATTTATTTTGGAAAAATCACCTTGGATGTTAATAAACTTTTAATAAAAATTAATGAACATAGACGTTAAACCCACATGCGCCAGATTTCTGTTCTTTATATGCATTATATGCATTTCATAAGGGAGATCTAACATGTGTAGTTAGATTCTAGATTACTCTAGAATACTTAGAATACTTAGATATGATATACACACATAAATTATCAAGAAGTTTACCTAGTATAATTTGGGGTTTTATTCAGACTAACCTTTATTAACCACTTTTATTCTAAAGAAAACAGATTGAATTTCTACTATAGACAGCACGCTGAATTGCACAGGACTGGAGTCTGTTGGTCGCTGACCAAGAAGATTCAAGGGTAAATAACACGCTGGATCAGAGCATTTAGTTGAATCATGTAGTTCTCAAAGCATTGCATTATTCAAGAGAAGAATATACTACAGAAAATGATGAGTGACATGTTAGATTAAATTGTAATTACATAAATATTCCATCATGGCCAATATAACATAATGTTCAGTGCTCATCAGCAAAATACCTTTTAAAAATTTGATTATTCAGAGCTGATGACTTAATGAGTTGAGGTTGAGAGCAATTACCGTCTGTCCTGTTGTTGATGGACGTTTCAATGATCAAAGGTTATCTTAAAATTGCATTGCAAGAAAACACAGCAGGAAATTCTACTGTGTTTCCAGTATAATAAAGCGACTTTAAAATGTTTTACTCCTCAATGATTTGTCCAAGGAGATAAGACTCTATCCTTAATATACTTACTTAACAAAATAAGTTCTATTAAAATGTACAGTTACTAGCGTTGGAGACAAACAGGGTACCAACTGATAATGTAGTCATAAAGACTTCAACACTTTCTTATTTTATTTGAAAAGTACATCAGCAAATTTAAATCTTGCTTTTCATTCCATGGTTAAAAGTAACAAGTGTCTGTCCAGCCTCAATTAATACAGTGATGAAATTCTAAGACATTCTTTTTAATTTTTATGCAGTTTACTTCAGAAAATTTTCTTTATATTGAATCAAAATACATATTCTCCCAATTTCAAATTTATATATTTTGTTCTGTTCCACTGGACTACATGGCAAAATGCATTCTTTCATGCACATGACTTTTCTGTTCTCTTTTTAATTATTTTCTCACATGTTACACAGTACTGTTAATTTATTAGGTTTTATGTATGCTTCACTTTTTAATTCTCTTTTTATCCTCATTGTTCTTCACTTAATAGGTTTTAATATGCTGGCATTATTTATTATTTTTTAAGTTTCTTTACACTTATTTTTCTCCATCTCTCTGTGTTCTGACACCCTGCACAAGGCTTAGCTGTGTTTATGTAACCTACTCATAGGGAAAGGTCAGTTTTCCTAGGTTGCAGAAAACCTATCTAAACCCCATTCTTTCCTTATACTTAATTTCTCCCATTCCTCCTTAACAGAAATACTCAATATCCTAAGCATCACATAATTAAAAGCCTGGAAAAGAAATCTGCATGCCCCGTTCCACAACACCCTTCTGACCTTATGATTCATGTTATGTGGCTCTTTGCACTGTTGCCATCACACCCACTCCATGGTTCTTTTTTTTTTTTTATTTTTATTTTTTTGAGGCTATTTATTTATTTATTTGACACACACACACAGAGAGAGAGAGAGAGAGATTACAAGTAGGCAGAGCAGCAGGCAGAGACAGAGAGGGGGAAGCAGACTCCCCACTGAGCAGAGAGCCCCATGTGGGGCT
The DNA here is from genome assembly GCF_022355385.1 of Mustela nigripes. Classification (NCBI taxonomy): domain Eukaryota; kingdom Metazoa; phylum Chordata; class Mammalia; order Carnivora; family Mustelidae; genus Mustela; species Mustela nigripes. The sequence continues at coordinate 82,158,728 of NC_081564.1, read as the reverse complement.
CGATCCCAGGACCCTGAGACCATGATCTGAGCTGAAGGCAGAGGCTTACACACTGAGCCACCCAGACACCTCCACTGTTCTTTTTTCAAAAATTTGGTGCCTGTGTTTCCCTCATTCTCTACCATGAATTTTGTTGATATTGAAAACACATCATGGTTTAGATAGACTCTTGTCTTCTAATTGACACTGCAGATGCCTGCAGTGCTTAATCCCTAAGATATTTCTCTGCATGTGATTTTAATTAATCGTTGATTCCCAAGATGTCACTCCGACCCCGGAAATCGCATATACAAAAAAGTTTTAATCTAAAATATCTCAACTGGCGTGCTTGTCTCTGTGTCCACAATTTCTGTCCATTGGGTTTTCTCGGGTCTTCCCTACCAATTCATTTGCCTTTTAACCCTGTCTTTTGCCTAATCTCTTCACGTTTCTGTTTTTTTCCCAATCTCTAAGCAACTTCTCCTTTCTTTTACTTTTTACATTTTATTATTGAAGTACAATTGACATACAATGTTGCATTAGTTTCCACTGTACAACTTAGTGATCTGATAATTCTATCCTTGCTCAGGGCTCACCACACGAGTGTAGTCACCATCTGTCACCATGCAATGTTATCACAATATTATTGATTGTATTCCTTATGTGGGACTCTGGTCTCCACGACTTCTTTATTTTACAGCTGGAAGTTGGTATCTCTTAACCCCCTTGGCCCACTCCGCTCTCCCCACCCACCTCCCCTCCAGCAACTACTTGTTGTTTCTCTGTATTTATCTCTTACATTTTTCTCCCTACATGGTACACTCTAGTAGTCTTACATAATTTTCTTTCACCTCAATCTTCTTTTCCTTTGTGTTACTATTATTCCAAAATATCACCCCGGCAAACACATAGAATTAATTACAGGACTGGGGAATGCTATTATCTAATGTCTTCTTTTTACACTAAGATTACTGAAAGCTACTGAGAATAGTACACATCATGTCCATTAATGCCTAAACAATTGCAGGGACTCCAAATTCAGCTAGATAGTCTGTACTGTGAACCATCTTAAATTTGTTTTTTGTTAATATTTTCAAGGAGCTGAGATAACAGGGCAACAAGTTAGCCTTAAAGTAAAAATAGCTGCCTCCAAGAAAAGGTGGGGGCATCGACCCTGATTCACATGGGGGGTGAACAGAAGGAAGACAGACTGCTATTTTAGGCAACTGGGAAGAATTTAGTTACTTAAACAAAACAAAACAAAACAAAAAAACAAAAGCTGAGTGTGAGTGACCAGGAAAGTATGAACCCTGAGAGAGCTGCAGGAGAAAGTGGTGTTTGCATCTGTTTATAGACTCTTGTGCATGGACCTTCACAGCATACTTACAACAAAATATTGGAGAAAGGCTGGAGGAAGCTTCCCTAAACGGTGAAAGTCTAAGAAGAAAAGAGCACATATGCTAGTGAGAAAAGTAATACATCTCATTTGTATTCTTCTTGTGTATGGATCAAAAGTCTTAATTTTCAGGGGAAGAGAAAATGAACCTATCACTCCCAGAACTAAAGAGAGTAGGAAAACAAACAGCAAAATCACCTCTACCTCTGGGTGAGGAAAAGAACATGACACTGCATCAAACATGTACCAGAAGAGATCCCCCAATCACTAGAGAAAGGTCAGGATTATTGAAAAAAATCCCTCTTCCAAGACTTAGAGCCCTCCTAAGCCTGAGGCTGAACCTTGACAACAGACAGCCTTTTCCCCTCACTCTACCCTGCTAGAAGCCCTGAGAAGTAAGCAACACAATTTCACTACTAAGAGAGGGGTAAGGGCATGGCGAGAAACCACGACGGACCTTTAAGCCCAGAGGAATGATCTAACTGAGCGTGAAGGAGACAGTAAGAAAAATCCTGTGATAAACAGACCCTGCACTAAGACCAAGTTAATGCTAGAAGAATTTGAAGCCAGTGGTTCGTTGTAGGAAACCAACACAACAATGAAACAAACCCAGTTCAACTTCTAATTAGATAGTCCCAAATGTCCACTCCCGCTCCCCCGAGGGTATAACAAAAGAAAGGACATGCTCATTTTCAGAAATAAACACACACTACCTGTTTCAACCAAAAATTTTCAGAAAGATATAAGAGCAAGGAGGAAAATGAAAAGAAAATCTACCATCAAAATATAAAATAATCAATAGGATTTGACTCGGATATGATGTTGGAACTACCAGCCAGGGAGTTAAGAATTACTATGAGTAGTATGTTAAAGATACAAGTACAAAAGGTAGAAAATTTGTATCAACGCATGGAAAATTGCACCAGAGAGAGGGAAAGATATCCCTGAAAGTGCCAGATTAAAAACAAATTGCTAATACAGATGAGGAATACCCTGGCCATGTTCATCAATAGACTTATACCAGATGGGGAAGAGTTTAGGTCAATAAGAATTCTTGGTCACAGGTCTAAAGTTGTTAGCATAGTGCTTGGTATAAAGTATACACTAAATAAATCAGTTTGATGAATAGATTTATTAATTTTTAAATTTTTGTATCTATTGCAAGATTTCAAGTGATCTTTTAAAAACAGATTTATTGAGGGATAATTTGCATACCACAAAAAGCAGCCACCCTTTTAAGTATATACTCAGCCTTTTTATCAATTTAAAGAGCTGTGCAAATATCACAAAAAAAATCTACTTTATAGCATTTCTCTCACCCAACAAAAATACTTTAAACTCATTTGCAGTTAACCCTCTATCTTTCTATCTATCATCTACTTACCATATCTCTTATATCTTCCTGCCTGTGTATCTGTAAGTTTTTACAAACTATTGATTTTTACTTATTTTACTGTGTATGTACTATGTAACAGGTACTTAACATCTCATTCTTATTGTTCTTCATCTTAATACCATTTCCCTGGCTCTATTCTTGCTCTAATTTGAATACACACACATACACACACACACTTCAGATAGATGGGTTCTAAGTACATTACAGATAGATCAGATTGAGTTAATCAAGAAACGATGTGTTTTTTTTTTCTTAAAGATTTTATTTATTTATCAGAGAGAGAGAGAGGGAGAGAGAGCGGGCACAGGCAGACAGAATGGCAGGCAGAGGCAGAGGAAGAAGCAGGCTCCCTGTTGAGCAAGGATCCCAATGTGGGACTCGATCCCAGGATGCCGGGATCATGACCTGAGCCGAAGGCAGCTGCTTAACCAACTGAGCCACCCAGGCGTCCCAAGAAACGATGTGTTTTATACCTAAGTGTGCTGTGGAAGTTAAGATTCAGGCAGAATAACTCAAATGAGTTATATTTAGAGTGTCAGAGGTAGAGGAAAAGTGAATCTTAAAAAATAAAAGCTGAATCTAGTTGAAGACTGTTTCATGTAGACAAAAAACTTTATAAGCTGTTGCATCAAGGATGAAAAATTCAGTATAAACACAACAAATATTAAACCACTGAATAAGAGGGCTCAGCCTCTAAATAATATAGTCATGTCACCTGGGATTATTCCAATCAAGGACACTAGTTTCCTGAGAAGGTGAGCATTCCAACTTATTTTTAGGTGTGACAGATGGAAACAAGGCTTCGGGATAAACAAAGCACATTTGTGATCATGTTAACTTTGTAAACGAGCAACAGATGTGCTCTGCTGGGGTGTGCTAACTCCACCAAAGATAAAACTTGTTGGCAGAGAATTTCTTATTTGCATAGCTTCCAACTGCTGTCCCACATTCATCCTTACGCAGAAGTACATTTGCGGGGAGAGGGGCAAATCTAGAGAACTAGTCATTTTCCTGAATCTGCAATAAAAAGGCAGAAACAGAATCACAAAATCTTAGACTGCACTTTGAATAGAGAAGAGACATTAAAATAATAAAATGTGGAAATATTTGCCTTTGCTTAAGAAGTTTCAGTGTAGAGAAGATGAAGATGGCTTTTCAGAATATCCCATGAATTCAGGTTAGTCTTTTTCTTGCTACTAATTATCTAAACTGACAATAAAAAGTTACGTAATACAGTCTTCAGATTTCAGCACTAAGGAATAGATTTTTATATCACCTGTAGAAAGTGAAGTAATCTAAATAAAAGCTGCCTACAATATTTTTGAGAAACTGTAGGCAGAAATGTATTTGCCGCAGTCCAAAACAAACAAAAGAAAATATGAAGCTAAGAGAATCTATGAAGTACAAAAATGGCAAAAATAGCATTAAAGATAAAGCACTTCTTCCTAAAAAAAATTTTTTTTTCTGAACCGAATAAATTGTACGCAGCATTTAGAGGACTTCCAAAGTAAATGAAAAGTGCGTTATATATGATATGTGATTCAAAACTGAGATGACTAGAAGACAGCTGAAAGTACAATGAAGCTACCCATTCAGAAACCATTTAGGAAAATTTTAGAATCTGTGTCCCAATAAACATTTTTAGTGGCAGAAGAGACATTTGATACCAAGTCACTAAATTACGGATACTTCCTTTAGCAGAACTTCACAATATTCACACAGTAAATTACAGTGATAAGCAACCAAAATCCATCAGTATTTTGAGAAATAGCAGACGCCGTAAAATGAGGTGTGACCTCACCAATTAGAAGACTTGACACCGAAGGGGAGAATTACTAGAGCGCACAAATGACCTTTTTGTACCTTCCAATGTACTTCACAAGAGCTGTTTAATTCCCACAGGAATTGTACGTAAAATACCACCGAAAGGCATGAGAAACATGTAAACAAACGGAGAGTTATGGATATTTCTAAATAGGAAGTCTTTGTACTGTAAAGAGGTCAATTATCTCCAGATAGAGTAATCAAAATGAACCAAAAAGTTTTTGCAAGTAACTATGGAAGCTTCTACTAAAATTCACTAGGAAGATAGAATGAGTGTGAATAATGACAGAACGTCGTAGAAGAAAATTAATGAGCTTTGTTACTTATGAGATAACCACAGACCTTTACTAACCAAAACATTATTTTGCTCATCCATACCTAAATAAATCAATAAGAGACAACATAGAATCCATGGGATTCGGTATGTGATAAAGGTATCTTTACATTTACTGGTAAGAGGATACATTTTTCAATAATGGCATCTGGGACAACTGATTAATAAGTTACTCTTTCTTCAACAACCCAAACCATAATTTCAAAATAGGTTGAATATTTAAATATGAAAGCTGAAGTGGATGAACATAGAAATTATGGCATAATAGCTCCATAATTCTCAAGTTGAGGAACTTTTCCTGTTAAAGACATAAAAATCATAACATATACAGAAAAAGCTTTTTCAGAATATATGTAAATATACAGAAAACGGATTTATATCAATAAAAAGAGAAAAATCAGAGTTTTAACCATATTTGATGAAATATGAAATACAGATAATCAACAAATTTGGAAAGATGCGTAACTTCACTAATAATTAGGTAGAAAGCAAATTAAAGCATCACTCATAATCATTTTCTCCTGGATGGTCAACATGAAAATATACTGGTGAAATGAGCAGTGCTGTGCTTTTGGGGACTGTGGACTGCTCCTAACTTCTTGAGAACACAGCTGTTGCTATTAAAGTAAAAATATAAATACCAATGGGATAAGCTATTCTATTTCTAGAAGTCTGTATTAGAGAAATGCTTACACTTTGCTCAAAGATATATGCTTAAAGATAACTAAGAAGCAAACTTTCCATCCATCTTTATGAGAGTGCTTAAATAAACTATGTTACACAGTATTCTATATAAATATATAGATGCCCAGACACATATGACACATTAAAAATAAACATGGTGTTGACATGAAAGCTTCCCAAGATATATATTTCAGGAAGACAGTTGTCACCAAACTCGGAACACTTGTTTACAAAATGTACTACAACAGTATCTGTTTACATAGCCCTATATTTATAAAAATGCAGATGAAGTCAGAGATACTGAGTATCTCCAAGCTGACAGGCCTGGGAAGTCCCCTGTTGTACAAACTATTAGCTATTGCATCTGGCAAGGGCAAGAAAATAAGGGATGCCTGTATCCCTACAGAGAACATCAATAGTATTCAGTACATGTGGTGACTAAACATTGCTGCAAACAATTTTAAAGGAAATGATTCATATTGTACTTTTGTAAATGTCTAAGAAATAACATTTTAAGTCTTCTAGTCTTCTTTTAACATTTTAGTCTTCTAGAGAAGTCTGTTTTATTTTCTAGAGTATAGAGAGTTCAGAGAGGTTCTTAAGAAATGTAATCATAGGGGGCGCCTGGGTGGCTCAGTGGGTTAAAGCCTCTGCCTTTGGCTCAGGTCATGATCCCAGGGTCCTGGGACCGAGCCCCACATTGGGCTCTCTGCTCAGCAGGGAGCCTGCTTTCCCCCCTCTCTCTCTCTGCCTGTCTCTCTTCCTACTGTCATATAAATAAATAACATCTTAAAAAAAAAAAAAAGAAATGTAATCATAACTATTAGACCAAAGCTTGATCTGTTAAACCTTTCTGCCCTGAGACAAAGAAGGCATATTTCCCTTATTATTAGGATTACTTGGATTTCTGTGTTCCAGGAAGGGGATGGAGGGCATTTCTAGAGAATGAATGAATGAATGAATGAATTGAAGGAGGGACCATGTTTTGCTTTCAATATCTATTTTTTCAGACCCTTTTGTTTTACTTCCAGAAACTATTCTTTTGCTGCCTACAAAGTTCATTTTCTACCCAGTTAACCAAGAACAATGTTGCAGTGTTCTCCAAGGACACACCTAGTGTTTCACACCCTATAAAGACTTTTTGTTTTTAATTCACAATTAAGCTCTTAATCTTGCTAGGTCACCAGATCCTTAACATGAAATTTAACACAGTTAATTAACTAATTTCTTGACAATCACCCGGAAAATATCCTGATAAAGATTAAGTGAGATAGCTTAAGTGGAAATTACAAACTATAAATGATGAAGACGATGCTGATTTTACATTTATCATGTGCTCACTATGCACTCTAATTCTCACAACAACCTAATAATTAGCTAGAGCTACTTTATAGATAAGAAAACCAATGTCCAGAAATATTAACGAAAGTGAACATGGTATGTGGTGAAGCAACTGCCATGCATTTGACTCTAAGATCTAATAATCCGGATGGAATACATTAGGATAAATATTCAGATGTTTTTGTTAGTGAAAAAGATATTTCGAGTTAAGCAAGATTTCTTCTTACATCCCACAGGCAGTGAGAAAAGTCCCAGATCCAGAAGGGAGGAACAGAAGAAAAGTGAAACAACCCAGGGAAAGGAGAGTCATTACTATTTTCATAATATTAGGAATAATGCTATGTTTAATTGTCATTTACCTCTTGCTTTCTCATATGAACCTACTCCCTTGAATTGTTATGTCTTAATTAAAAAAATTAAAAACTTTGGGACAATATATTCTACAAATGCTCGACAACGATTAAAATTTTATTGCATCAAGTTCATTAAGCAAATCCTATCGGAATGTGAGTTTATTGTCAATTTTAACTTGTTCTAGTGTTTCAATTACAATTCCATTTTGAACTGTAATAAGGTAGCTGATAAATGACAATGGTTAACAACTGCTATTAAAAGTACCCAGGGCAGAACTCCATAAATGTAGAACAATTAGAGTAACAAATGAGAGTAGCAATATGCTATTATTTTTACATTATTCAGTTGATTTATTGCAGCATTTTAATTGTATCTGAAAAAAAAATGTTCCACTTGTTTTCACTGGTTTTGGTCATTGTTTTTGAAAGGATTTTATATCCATTTTATTTATAAAACAGAATAATCAGAGTCAAGATTTTGAGGAGCAAAGATCAAAAAATGTGGGGAAAGTAGTCGTGAGTCACCGACTTTGCTATGTCTACCAGGACACAGAGGTTAAGATTTGAAGGAGAGGGCAGCCTAAAAACAGGACTAACAATGATTTTGCACTTTTTTTTTCTTTCAGCTTCCAAATATGTGACTAGGAAAAGATCACTTACATGCTTAATCGATTTAATTCTCTGTTTTAAGATTACCTATTTTATTTATTTATTTGGTTTTTAGCTGGGGGAGGGGCAGAGAGAGAGGGGAGAGAATATTAAACAGACTACACCAGGCTCAATCTCACCACCCTGTGATCATGACCCGTGTGGACGCTCAACCCACTGAACCACCCAAGTGCCCTCAAGATTACCTATTTCAATGTACCTTTACGCTCAGTGGAAAAGATGTCACGGTGTTTTCGATATCTCAGAACTACTGTTCGTCATGTTTTGCTCATCCAAAGAATTAGGTAAAACATGAACAAAGCTACAGCACCTTGAATATTTATGATTAACAAATAAAATGGGATTTAGATAATGCAAATACATTCCTTTTGTTCCTATAATCTTCCTTAACAATTCATTTCTTTTTATAATGTACAGAGGGAGAAGCAGAGAGCCCAATGCAGGGCTTAATCCCAGAACCCCAGGATCATGACCTGAACTGAAGACAGATGCTTAACCAACTCAGCCAGCCACCCAGGCACCCCACTAACAATTCGTTCTATAAATAGTCATACATTGTTCAAAAACTATTCAGTATTCTCCACACAGTTATAGTCACTTAGTATCTACCCAGTTGAATCATTAAAATGGTTTTAAAGAGTCTGTTGTTTTTTTTTTAAGACAAATTGCTCACACATCACTATATGTCTGCTGTGTTGAAGAATGACTTAAAATGTAGCCACTTATAGAATCCTCATTTTGGAAATAGTGATAAAAATTCAAGAATGGCTTTTAAGAAAACATTCCTGAGACAGGACAGAACCCTGAGTATCAAACAGTAACTATTTAATGAAGCAAAATTCCTACGTTATCTCTTCTGCTGTGAAAACTCTTTCCTGGTATTTAAGTTTGAAATGAAAAGTTTGAAAAATATGTTGCATTTGTTACTAATTTTCCTTAAAAATATATACTTTGCAGAATACCTTGTCACAGAAGGACAGCAACATTGAATTATTTTTAAGAAGATTTAATAGGAAAATACCTTCTCAGAATAATGGAAACAAATTTAAAATATATTTTAAGAATCTTAGGGGTGCCTGTGTGGCTCTGTTTGTTACCCATTCGAGTCTTAATTTCAGATCAGGTCTTGATCTCAGGGTAGTAGGATCAAGTCCTGCATTGGGCTCCGTGCTCAGCCCCGAGTCTGCTGGTCCCTTTCCCTCAGCTCCTCCCCCAACTTGAGTGTTGTCTCTCTCACTCTCTCAAATAAGTAAAATCTTTAAAAAACAAAGAATCTTCATAAAATTCTCCACCTTCTAATATCATAGAGTCTTCTTATAGTTGCTGAAACTAGAATAATGTTTAAAATTACTCAAAACCTAAGAGTTATTTTGTGGGATGAGGTTATAAAACTTTACTTACTTTAAATCATAGTGTGGCTTTTAATGTTTTAAATAACTCACGAGCTCAGTACTTTTGCACCTCAACTCATAAACCATCTGAGGAGTCTGAAAGCTTTATGGAACTTAAATTGTCTGGGATTTATCATCCTGAGATAAAATAAAAACAGCTTTGGTTTAAACTATATACAAATTCTTACTCATCTGTTTGTTTTCTTTTGTTTAGTATGCTATACCTGTGTTATCCACGTGACTTCTAAATTTCTCATGGTAGCAGCATTATCTATATTATTTTACTAATCCTTATTCTATATATTTACATTAAGAAAAGTGAAAAAAAACAAGCTGTGTCTAACTTAAAAATAAATAACATCAGAACACAGACAAAATAATGGAACATTATGAAGACCATTGGCATACTAAATGATAAATTACCAATACCAGCTTCATCAAAATCAAAAATAAAACTCACCGGAGATTTTCAGTATTATCTTAGGGATTCTATTTAATTCAACAAGGTAAGGAAATTAATGTTTAACAGAGTAAATTTAGCTGCATTTTATGATATAAATTTAGAAAAGACTTTGCGATAAACATTATCATGGTCGATGAGATTTTTAACATGACTAAAGACTAGATGCGTGACAAAAATCAAAAGTTTTAATAGTTTAGCAAGAATCACTTTGGATTTGTGATGAAACACACATTTTAACTTTTTTATTTTTATTTTTTTAAGATTTTATTTATGTGTTTATTTATTAGTGAACGAGAGAGGGAGAGAGAGAAAATGAGTGGGGGTGGGGGCGCAGAGGGAGAGGGACAGCCGATTCTGCGCTGAGCACAGAGTGTGAGGCAGAGCTTGATCCCATGACCCTGAGATCATGACCGGAGAGCTGAAATCCAGAATCTGCGGCGTAACCCTGAGGTGCCCTGAAACACACATTTTAATGAAAATGAAAATGGAAATGCTGAACAAACTAAATGAGAAAACTATAGGACGTATATGAAGACAAAGACAGATATCAAATCTCGTTCAATGAACATAGAATAAGTGGTCCTTAACAGAGATACCAGTCATGATTTTAACAATTTAAGAGTCCGTATGAATTTATTACAGTTTTTTTTTAATATTTTTATTTGACGCACAGAGAGAGCACAAGCAAGGGGAGCAGCAGGCAGAGGGAGAGGGAGAAGAGGCCCTCCTGCTGAGCTCGCGCTCTGAAGCTCTTCACAGGGCTCCAACCCAGAACACCAGGATCATGACCTGAGCTGAAGGCATATGTTTAACCAACTGAGCCACCCAGGACCATCAATTTATTATAATTCTGATCAGAATGCAGTAACATAATTTAAATTAAAAGAAAATTGCAAGGATTCTTACTTTAAAAGATGCTAAAGTATATTGTGAGTGACTTATAAAAATGATATAATGTTAAGAAAAAATGGATGGACTGCTTGAATGGGATGAAACTCTGACATATAATCCAAATTCCATATGTCGATATTACGTAGGTTAAGGTATCATTTCAATTCAGTGATACATAAAAATTTACTAGATACAGAATGTGGTTAAAGCAGTAGTTGCTCAAAGAAAAGCAAGAGAAATATTACTTCACCTTAAAAAAATACATTTCATGTGGATTATAGATTAAATGTAAGAAACAAAACCGATGGTCACTAGAGGGGAGGTGAGTTGGGGGATGGGCTAAATAGGTGAAGGAATTAAGGATGTATTTGTGATGAGTACAGGCTCTTATCTGGAAGGGGTGGATCACTATATTGTACACCTGAAACTAATGTTACACTGTATGTTAACTAACTGGAATTTAAATAAAAACATAAATAGAAAAAAAATATTTAGAATGTTACTCTAACATTGCAAGCTTGGGAGTTTCAAATCTAGTCGGAGAATAGTGGTGGTCATAGAGGGGGGAAGATAGACTTTACATACAAATTATCATACAGTATTTGCATGGAGAAATACACCATAAAGTGGAAGAGAACGAAAAGATAAATATAAAAGAAAAACAACTTTAAATGCACATTATACTATAGCATAAATATACTATAAACAAAGTGAAAGAGAAAATATATATGTAATGCATTAAACTAGTTAATGGTACGTATTCCTTGTTAGAAAGAGTTGGACAAAGTGATACCAAAAAGAAACTAAAATAAAATTTAAATTAAGCCCATGACTAGGTAAATGTCCAAAGAGTTGACCTAAGTAGATAATACATGTATAAATATAGGCTTAACTCCTTTGGCTAATACACACACTTCAATTTAAGTAACAATGATACTAGACTTTTGCCTTCCAACTTGGCAAAACTAAAAAAACAGTTAACCACTCTCAGCAAGGATGGGGAACTATAGAAAGCAATCAGAAAACTGGACTTGGGAAAACTTTACAAAAGAAATAGAAGTTTTAGAAAGTGGAAGTATGAGCTGAAAGATGTATGTTACAAATCAATTACATGGAAGGTGACAAAAACAAGCAAAAAATTTTCAAAAAATAAAAAACTATTTTTCAATAGAGAAATTACTATATATAAAACAACTATGCAGTGGGCTTCATGCAGAGCTTGCAAAAGCTACTTAAGCCTGTATCTTTTTATTTTATTTTTTTCAAGTTTTTATTTATTTATTTATTTGACATAGACAGACAGAGATCACAAGTAGGCAGAGAGGCAGGCAGAGAGAGAGCGGGAAGCAGGTTCCCTGCTGAGCAGAGAGCCCGATGCGGGGCTCAATCCCAGGATCCTGAGATCATGACCTGAGCTGAAGGCAGAGGCTTAACCCACTGAGCTACCCAGGTGCCCCTATTTTATTTTCTTTTATTTTTTAAATTTTTTTCTGTACCTTTTTTCCCCTCACAGGAATTGACAGGCTACATTTGCATTTATAAGACCATATTGATGTGAGTGGAATAATTCTACTTAATGTAAACATACTTCTATAAAGGGACAAATGTTCAAAATATTTTTTTGCTGTAATGCTAAAATAAGTTAGTAGATAAATAAATACAGTCTCTAATTCACAATATAAACTAGAAGTTAGATTATAAAATTGCTTTCAAAATACTAGGTATAAATTTTAACGTGAAGCATTCATAATCCATCCTAACATTTCTTACATAATTTACCAAATTTTAGGAACTGTCCGTCTCGTTTTCCTTCAATGCGATTGTTAGTAACTAAATGGTGTCCCTCTCTGAGCCCTGACTGACAGACAGAACTGCACCCAATCTTTTAGCAGTTTCCTGCTTATTATCCATCATGAGGTATGTGACAGCAGGAGCTTTATTGCTTCAGAACAGCTGGGCCTGCTGTCCGTGCGTCCCATAGGCCAACTCACACACATGAAGTCCTCTGTTTTCCTGTGTTCTGCTTCTGTAGAGCCTGAGCTATGAACCCCCTGTGGGTGCCTGGGCTGCGGTAGACTCCAGAGCCGCTAAGGGCTCACAAGTTCAAGCTGGCATTACTGCCAGCCCGTCACCTGCCTATGAGGCCAATGACAGATGCCACCATTAGGCAACCCATAGTCTCAGGAAGGAAAAAAATTGTCTTAACACCTACAATATGGTTTATGGTGACAAACCCTCTCCCCATCTCTCCTGAGCTAAATACAGCAATTACATTTAAAGCCTGCTTATCTTTGTAATGCCCAGGTCTGTATCAAGTAAGTCATGACAAGGCAGGAAGAAAAGTTAGCAGGGGTTATGAAGTCATCTTCTGACAATGATAATGAGTTTATGTTAGAATTTTAATGTACTATTTAATATTGTTGCTTACTATATATCAACGGATGGAGAATTTTGAGAATGTTTCTCCATCACGATCGCCCATTCAACAAAAACAAGATGATATATATTAATATGAGATTTTTCTTTTTTTTAAGTTATGAAATATGATCCAAGCGTCCTTGCCATGGTCTGTTCAGCAACACGGTACTAAGAGCTTTGGGGGTGTTCTCTATACCAGAAGTTTCCATTTAGGCTTCTGAAATGTTGTCTAGTGCAAACCCCAAGGCAGTTAGGTGAGACTCACAGTGGATATGAAAGTCTTGCAATTACATCAGGATGCCAAAAAAAAAAAAATGATCATCTTCTCTGTGCGCCATGAGGCAATGAACCACAGTCTTTGCCGTATACTTGATCACGGGACCCATTATGATGTTACAAAAGAAATTACGTAGCTGGATGGCATGTCTCCTTTTTATATTGCAGTTGTTTCTGCTTCTTTTAATGACTTAATTGATTTTGCTGCATTGTGATTTAATCTTTGGTTAGCAACATTTCAGCAAAAATTAATCATCTTTTAATCATGCAATTGTACCCCATGATTAGAAGTAACTTCTAATACCTCCAGAATCCACTTAAGTTCATAATCTCATCGAAGGATTATAAACGGCTCTTAAATCACTGATTTTCTCTTTGAAAAATAAAAATAAGAAGCTCTGGATAATTCAGTTACATTTAGAGACTATTACCACATGCCTCAATCTTTGTTGTTAAGCAGAGAAGGATGAAGAAATCTTCTTGCCTTCAAAAACCTGATAATTGAATTACAAAGAAAATACATAAACTCAAGAAACATAATTACATCACTTTGTCTTTGGATAAAATAAACAAAAAGTAGATATTAAAAATGCAATATTTATTCACTCAGTAAATTTTTAAAGAAAGTCATCTCCAAAGTATATAGTGAAAATGAAATGTATTGATTATAATTTGTATCGTTTTTTTTTCTCTCTAAACATGTTTATTCTTTTGGTTATGAAAAAGGTATTTAAAGAGGCTCATAAGGACTTCTCAGAAATATTTTTGGAAGCTGCTTTCTATCAAAATCATTTTCTCCTCTTCCTTGAATGCGTGACGAGACTACCTTCTTTCCAGGCATTGACATTGATATAATTATGTTTTCAACCTTGGGAAGATCATTACTTCCAGACAAAACCCACACACTCTCTCGAACACTATCCACTGTGTTCTTTTTCTGCTTTGTGCAGGCTGGAAATGTGATGAATCTAGAAGCCTTAGAAATAACCGGTTGAGGGGCGCATGGGTGGCTCAGTGGGTTAAAACCTCTTTCTTCAACTCAGGTCATGATCTCAGGGTCCTGGGATCCAGCCCTGCTTTGGGCTCTCTGCTCGGAGGGGAGCCTGCTTCCGCCTCTCTCTCTCTGCCTGCCTCTCTGCCTACTTGTGATCTCTGTCTGTCAAATAAGTAAATAAAATCTTAAAAAGAAAGAAAGAAAGAAAGAAAGAAAGAAAGAAAGAAAGAAAGAAAGAAAGAAAGAAAAAGAAAGAACCAGTTGAGGATAGCAGAGACCATGGGCCTGGGTGCCTGCATGAAATTGGAAGGACAAGACTCTCCCTCAATTAGTAGTACCTCACTGGGACTGGTATATGAACAAGAAATAACCTTCTATTTTCTTTGGGTTTTTGGGTTTTGAGGCCTATTTATTATTGCTTTATAATAGCCTACAGCTATATAGCCTACCCTAAAAAATCTAGATATCCACACAAACACCGATCATTTAATCCAGTTCTGTTGAATTATTCAGGTCCCCTAAAGGAGCGTGGGCCTGTGCAGAGCAAAGCAGCTGCTGTGCAGATCATCACCAGGAGGGGCAGTCTTGAGCTTGGAACGGGATCGCTGGAGGCGCGGTACTCAGAGCAGGACCCTGATACTCAGTAGGGATCCCTAAAGCCGTGGGAACTGGAGCTCTTCTACCAAGCTCTGACAGCAGGAGTTGACGCGAGGGGGCGGGGGAGGGGGGCCTCCAAAACTTCTGCCTCTGGCACCCCCCCCCACGCCATCACAGCTTCTGTTCTTTATCCTCTATAGGAGCATCAGGACAGCTTTTATTTATTTTTATTTTTTTTTATTTTTAAAGATTGTACTTATTTATTTGAAAGAGAGAGAGAGCAGGAGCAGGGGAAGGGGCAGGGACAGAAAGAGAAGCAGACTCCCCACTGAGCAGGGAGCCCGAATTGGGAACTGATGCCAGGACCCTAGACCTAAGCCCAAGACTTAATCGACTGAGCAACCAGGTGCCCCAGGTTATATATTAAAATGCTCTTTACCCATGTTCATTTCTGTTCCCCAAATAAGCGGGGTACTCTAATATTCCTGACTCTACATGCCACATAACCCTTTGGCACCTTCCCTCCCTTCTTGAAAGCCTGTTTAGTGTCTGAGCTCTCCTTGAGGCCGTGCTCTTGCCCTCCCCACCAGGGTCCTCTCTATGATTTTCCTGTGGTTTGCTGGGTGCTAGGATTTTTGCAACTTGGTAGGAAGGAGGAGGCTTGTGGTGTGAGGAGGCTGGATGTAGACTCGAGGATCATGAGTCAGCAACTTCAAAACGGAGATTTAAAAATTCATTGACGTGCATGATAGTCGTCTAGAAAAAAAAAAAAAGACATATAGGAATTACAGTATGTGTTCAGGGAAATGAAAATTAAAGATCTATAAAGATGTTACAACCTCTGTGCAAAGGATGAAAGCCTGACACAGCTTTGCAAAGGATGACTCTGAGCTTTAGGAATGAATAACATACAGTAGCAATAATTAGAGAAGGGCTTGTTTCCTCCCTAACACTCACTGGCCTTCTTTGAAGCTCTATCATCCAGGCGCTCCGTGTCCTGGGTGGTTTTGGTTAGGATTCATTATTATTCTCTTCAGTATGACTCTTTTCATCATATTTTGGTGATCTTAATGTCTACGTTGAGGATTTCCCAAGATCCAGGACCCTGAGTCCCTCAACCCCTTCCCTATCTACTACTGGTATCCTCCAGTACGCCTCTGCCGCTCCCGGCCAGGGCCACTCGCATGGAGTTTGGAATTCATCCTCAATGCAACCCTCTGAAGTCTCGGTTCTCCCTCAAGCACTTCTGTTTCCAGCTCATGCACTTTGACTACGATAATATTTTGATCCCAATGAGACCTAAATATAACCTTTGGAATTTTCACAATCTGTCATCTCTTCGTACTCTCTGTATCTTAGCTTAAATTTACAACCAACAAATTTTCCCAATATTGCCTGGTGACAATAGTGTGTTACCAGTCTATTTTTTTCCTCTCTCCCAGATTATTATATTTCAAGTGTTCTCCTTTCTTCTCCAACTGCTTATGCTCTATCTCCCCTTTTATCACTATCAGCTGGTAAGCTTGCCTCTACTTCACTGAGGAAAATATAGCAACTTATAATTTCATTCAGTGGGCAATGTTGTGTTTCATCGCACTATAACATCTATATTATTAGTTAATATCTAAATATATGACCATTTCCACATAGCCTCAATTTTTCCAAGTAGTGTGGACTTAAGTTTTTAAAATCTTAGGAATCAGCAAAACATTACAAATATTTTTTTAATTAAAGTTAACACAGTTCTTGTAAAGTTCTTGTAAATTCTCTGTAAAATGAAAGATGAATAAAATGCTCAATATAAAATAAATTCTTTTTAAATATTAAGCAAAATTCAGTTGCTTTTCAAAAACTATCAGCATAATATTCTAGGACTTTGTAATTGTGTGTACTTACATTTAAAACTACATTTGTACCCTCTTACACTGTTGGTGGGAATGCAGGTTGGTGCAGCCTCTTTGGAGAACAGTGTGGAGATTCCTCAAGAAATTAAAAATATGACCCAGCAATTGCACTCCTGGGTATTTACCCCAAAGATACAGATGTCGTGAAAAGAGGGGCCATCTGTACCCTAATGTTTATAGCAGCAATGACCACGGTCGCCAAACTATGGAAAGAACCAAGATGCCCTTCAACGGACGAATGGATAAGGAAGATGTGGTCCATATACACTATGGAGTATGATGCCTCCATCAGAAAGGATGAATACCCAACTTTTGTAGCAACATGGATGGGACTTGAGGAGATTATGCTGAGTGAAATAAGTCAAGCAGAGAGTCAATTATCATATGGTTTCACTTATTTGTGGAGTATAACAAATAGCATGGAGGACATGGGGAGTTAGAGAGGAGAAGGGAGTTGGGGGAAATTGGAAGGGGAAGTGAATCAAGAGAGACTATGGACTCTGAAAAACAATTCGAGGGGTTTGACGTGGTGGGGGTGGGGTGGGAGGTTGGGGTACCAGGTGGTGGGTATTATAGAGGGCACGGATTACATGGAACACTGGGTGTGGTGGAAAAATAATGAATACTGTTATGCTGAAAAGAAATAAATTTAATTAAAAATAAATAAATAAATAAATAAAATGTTGGGACTTTGTAGCATAAAAAAAAAAGACTGATGAATCACAGACCTGTACTCCTGAAATAAATTATACATTATATGTTAATTAATTGAATTTAAATTTAAAAAAAGAAAAAAAAGTCTTTCTATAATAAGATGACATCTGAGCAGAGTTTTGAATGAAGAATATACATATCTTTCAAAGTTAATATTTTCTTGGTTTCCTGTTTTTCTTGATAAATACCACTTCAATAAATCTGTATTCTTTAAATTAAAAAAAACCCCTACATTTGTAAAATGCTTATTAATGTACTTTATCATTTGTATTGTAATGTTTTAAATAGCTGAATTATAAAAGGCATTTCCAAATTTATGGAATCATTTTTAACTAAAAATGTTCAAACTCAATAGAACTTTCAAAAATGTATGTCGCTTATTTTTATTATGATCACACTTATTTTTTCAAGATCAGCTTCTTGTTGACTTATTGAACCATTGACTTTTTTCATGTGTTTTGAATCTGTCAAATATTTTACTGGATTCTTCTCTTGGTTTTAAGGAAAAATTTCAATTGATTCCTTTGGTTTTTTTGCCAGTTAGACAATCATGTCTTTCTAAATAACAGGTTATCTTTCCTTCCAATAGCTGTAAATATTTTCTGTTACTTTCTTCCTATAATTTAAAACATCCAACGGTAACAAGCAAATATTCTTGCATTGATTCAGTTTTTCTGAACATGCTGTGGTAGCTTCAGTTTAACTCTTTTATTTCTTGTTAACACAAAGGAATGCACTTTCTTTTTTTTTTTTTTTTAAGATTTTATTTATTTATTTGAGAGAGAGACAGTGAGAGAGAACATGAGCAAGGAGAAGGTCAGAGGGAGAAGCAGACTCCCCATGGAACTGGGAGCCCGATGTGGGACTCGATCCTGGGACTCCAGGATCATGATCTGAGCCGAAGGCAATCGTCCAACCAACTGAGCCACCCAGGCGCCCCAGGAATGCACTTTCTAAAATATTTTGCCATACTATTGTATTTGTATTTGTACAGAGTTCTAATGAATGAATCTTGAATTCTATCAAATACATTTCCAATGTCACACATTCCTTTGACAATGTAACATGAAGAATTCCAGTCGTTCTCTTTCTAGTTTTTCACTGAATTTTAATTCTAGAATAAAAACTAAGGTATATGGTTACACATCTACGTTAACTTTGCTAGAACTTAATTGCATTGTTTTCATCTGTGTTAATTTAAATGACTAGTAAGTTTTGTAACTGTTCTCTCATTTTCATATTAAAGATTGTACTCTCGTCATAAAATTAACTGGAAGAGGAGGATTCTGGGAATACGGAGGAGTAGGAAGCCCAGGAATCTGTCTCCCACTGAGGCAACAATTGCACTGGCAGAATCTGTCTTCTACAACTATTTTGGAAGTCTGGAATCTACTGATGTCTCGCAACTTCCGGAGGAAAGTCCCAGGGCAAATGCTGGCAAATTTTGGTCAATTTCAGCTGTTAGAGCACAGCTCTTCCCCCTCCCCCAGCCATATGGAAGGCAGCTGTGCACATGTTCTTGGAGGAGCTCGCATGCAGTTTGTTGGAGGCAGCGTGGGAAAAACAAAAAATCAAAAACGAAAAAAAGCCCTGTTCTCCAAATATTGGGAATCTGTGCTCTGATTGCTGTTTTACATTTTGCCTATCGTATGTATAAAAATAAAGAGAGGATGTGAAAAAAGCTGACGGCACTATTGCTTTTTCCCCATTCCTCTATGCATTTCAAGCAACGCATTGTCTAAATTTTCAGATTATTTTAATCGATGGCAGACTTGTCAGGAAAAGTATGAAGAATGCCTAATTTCTGAGCCTTTGCTCTTTTGAGGAAAACACGTTTGTCTGCTGCTGACACACATAAATAAAAATGTGAGTAGCATTTGGGCATCACACGCTGTTTTTTGTTTTTTGGGGTTTTTTCCTCTGCACCTTGAAGAAACCAATTTATCTCCATTGGCATTTACTACAGAGAAGTCTAGTCCAGATGCCAGGAAGGCTTCAGTGAAATTAAAATATTTTACCTAAGTATATCTAAGTGTTGACCATTTAAAATAATAATAATAATAACACTTTGACTAGCTATATGTTAAGTCTTCAGGTTTGGATATAAATTCTTTTTGTCAGCTCAAAGTTGTTTTCTTCAATTACATCTTTGATTATGGTTCTGCTTTTTCATTCAGGAACACCAGCAAATAATCTGAAATGTTTCTGTTCATGTGTAATTCTCTTTCTTTTTTTCCACTGCTATTCATTTTGTGATCTCTCATGATCTTTCACTTTGCCTAAAATTTAGAGAGATTCTGAACTTTGCTGTAACAGTAATGCCAAGGGGTCTGGCGTTCTTCACATTGTGTTCTTATTTATATGGTCTCCATTCTGGGTCTAGATTTCTGATGTGCCTGGCCTTCTTTCTTTGCAACCCCTGGATTTAGGGTAATTGTCTTAAAAGCCTAATATTTCTTAGAGCGGCTTTCAGAAAATATACCCTGGATAACAGAGTCCCACTAGATGCTGTTCTCATTTCCTACTACTCTATACTCTTCTCAGAAGATGGATGAGACCATCCAAAATTGAGTTTATAAAAATTCTCATGTCTGTAGGAAACAAATATTCAGTATTCCTATAAACACCAAGTGCTTCCGGATTTAAAGACACATAATTCATGAATTTCAATGAACAATAACAACATATTTAATCTATTACGTTAAAAATCCTGGATTATTTTTTTTCTCCTTATAATAAGTTATATTTTTAAAATGATTCTTAAGAAGTGGTAATCAAAGTACATGCAGTATAAAAATTAAAGAAGAATGTTCCACAGAGATATATTTAACCAAATATGTATATATTAGGAATTTTATGATGGCTGAGCTAGGTGTTTCTGCTTTTATATATTTTTATTTTTTTTCTTAATTTCTTCTCTATTCTAAACACAGACTCACTTTTCTGTTTAATTTTATCTCCATGTGTTGTATTGTTTTTCTTAAGGAGGGACACTGATTCGTATGTGCTTGAGATCTCACAAAATCCAGATCTAGCCTTGAATTTTACACCTTTCTTTGCTGATGTCAAAGTTTAACCGTGTTAATGCCTTATTTTAGTTTGTTTGGTTTTTTTCCCTTATATCCAAATATGATCATCGCTTTAAGTCCTTGTTGAAAGAGATGTAAAGCCCCAGAGAAAGAAAAACAGCCTATGAGTGCATTGGAAAAATTTCTTTTTACTTTCCTTGAATTTCAAAAGTAATAAGAAAAACCTTAGCGCTCAGCACACTTCTGACTTTGGATACACAGAGATATCTTCAGGTAAAGGCCATTTTGTTTTCCTTCAGGTAAATCTACCTGGTCCAGATGAATTATTTTATTCACATTACATACAGTACATTTTATGGACATGGGAATCGTTTCCATAATAAGAAATGCATGATTCTTTATTAACATATAATGTATTATTTGCCCCAGGGGTACAGTTCTGTGACTCATCAGGCTTACACATTTCACAGCACTCACCATAGCACATGACCTCCCCATAACCCAGCCACCCTATCTCTACCCCCACACCCCTCCTCCCCGGCAACCCTCAGTTTGTTTTGTGAGATTAAGAATCTCTTATTGTTTGTCTCCCTCCCAACCCCATCTTGTTTCATTTTTTCCTTCCCTTCCTCCAACAACCCCCTGCCCTGCCTCTCAAATTCCTCATATGAGAGAAAGCATATGATAGTTGTCTTTCTCTGATTGACTTATTTCACTAAGCATAATACCCTCTAGTTCCATCCATGTCATTGCAAATGGCAAGATTTCATTTTGATGGTTGCATAGTATTCCGTCACGTGTGTGTATCACATCTTCTTTCTCCATTCATCTACTTTCTTTCCATAGTTTGATTAGTGTGGACATTGCTGTTATAAACATTTGGGTGCATGTGACCCTTCAGATCACTACATTTGTATCTTTTTTTTTTTTTTTTTTTTT